>NC_134276.1:56369232-56584232 GCF_949628215.1 Phalacrocorax aristotelis
AGAAAGAGAGAAAGAGAGAAAGAAAGAGAAAGAAAGAAAGAAAGAGAGAAAGAGAGAAAGAAAGACGAGAAAGAAAGAAAGAGAGAAAGAGAGAAAGAAGAGAGAGAAGAAAAGAAAGAGAGAAAGAGGAGAAAGAAAGAGAGAAAGAAAGAGAGAAAGAGAGAGGAGAGAGAAGAGAGAAAGAAAAGAAAGAAGAAAGAAAGAAGAAAGAAAGAAAGAAAAGAAAGAAAGAAAAGAAAGAAAGAAAGAAAGAAAGAAAGAAAGAAAGAAAAGAAAGAAAAGAAAGAAAGAAAGAAAGAAAGAAAGAAGAAAGAAAGAAAGAAAGAAAGAAGAAAGAAAGAAAGAAAAGAAAGAAAGAAAGAAAGAAAGAAAGAAAAGAAAAAGAAAGAAAAGAAAGAGAAAGAAAGAAAGAAAGAAAAGCATTTCTCTTGACCATCTATTTCAGAACCTCTGTATGTTTCTTGTTCATATAAACTTTCTACTCTCTGGATCTTGCTAAAATTTTACCTTGGCTGTATTAGGGAAAATAATTTCCATTGGTTGACAATGCATCTCATTAAAAAAAATTATTTCCTTGAGTTTAAAGCTAACGGCATTTTATAGGCAACTGTAACTTTTCTTTACATTTTTACACTGCCAGAGAAGGGAAATTAAACCTCCATTTTTGCTTTTCCAGCTGCCTTCACAGGGAGGATAAGCCTCTTAATGAGCATGTGTGGCATCTTTTAAGTATTTCCCTTTTGTATCTTCACTGCCTGGCTAATGTTGCAAGATGTCAAGTAAAATGGCATTGAGATAAAATGTCGTAATAATAAAGGTATTTAAATAATGCAAAATAAGGTCTAGAAGTTTGTAGAGGGAGGGTAAGACTATATTTAATATTTTTGAGGATTAATTTAGCATGTGTATTATAGTTCATATTCCAAACTCCTGTAAAACGCAACTATAAAATCCTATAGTTTCCTAATGAAAGGGAAGCACAAAACTCTGCCAGAAATCACTGCAATAAAAGCATTTTCCCCTGGATGATAGGCAAACCCTATATTCACTTATTTTCAGGTAAAAGAAAAATTATTGAGTTCCCCAACACTTTAAACAATGTGTGCTTTGCTTGTTTCCCATTTACTTGAATAATATATTTTAAAACCATTGTAAATCCCTTTGTTTGTATTTCCTGCATGGAATATTCTGCTACAAGCAAGCTGTGTTAGATAACATAATGAATCTTATAAATGCCCTCCATTTCTTGTAACCAAGATGTCTAGAGATTCATCTAAACAGCGGTCTAAATGGAGATCACTGGTTTGATTGAAAGCATACCGGGGCAAAACAGACTACCTAGAAATGCATCACAAGTGACACTAGTGAAAAATACTGCTGAAAGCACTTCTTTCTCCTGGGTGGCATCAATTTTTCCACTACTGCTGGTCAGCACACTTCAGTACATTCATCCACAGATCTGTGCTTCTTGGAAGAGCCAAGCCGCCATATGGTATATTAAAGATCTTGCTTAATAAATCTAGCTAAGGAGACCTTTCCTTCAAGCTGTTTGTTTGTTTGTTTGTTTTATAATACAGTTTTCTGGTTTTGCAAACATCTGGGTCTGACAATGAGGACAGTGTACATTTTGCAAAGACATTCTGAATCTCTATTATCTGCATCATTGACTTTCAGTGTTAGGAACTATATTTTTCTGCTGATACATATCTGTCTTTATGAGATCCTGGAAAAAAATGAAATGTAAAACAAAATGTGGTATTGGCAAGCCATGACAGTGTGTTTGTTTGCTTTTCTTCCTTTTTTGTTTTAAATTTTTTTCTTTTTCAAGCATCATTCAGAATGAATATTAGCATTTTGATTATAAAGCCAGAAGTTAAAAGCAAGTGGCAAATTAAAAAGAAAAGGATTATTAGACAAGATAAACAGTAAGTCTTCCATCAAAACTAAACAGATATCATAGTTAGGATTTCCAGGACAGATGCCCTTTCATATAACATCTGAAAAAACATTTTTTTATATGACTTCCAGTTCGTCATATATTCACATGATGTGCATGCACCTGTTTCATAAAAACGAAATGGCCTCTAGGCAGTCATATAACGTCCACCTTATATGGAAAAACTATAGCTCAAGACCTCTGTTGCTACAAGTAAACCTTTTTGTCTTTGGGATTTTAAAAAAAATGCTATCAATACAATATGCAAAATGAACACTATGTGATTTTATTCTTTAATAGAAGACACAAATCAAGCACTGTAAAACAAATAAAATTGATTTTCAAATAATAATGAAACACAATAGTCTCAGCTAGTAAGACTTCATGGGTCTAGTACAGATACTGCCACATACTTGCATATCTTCATATTCATAGATTTCCCTACAATCTGGTTCTGGGTGTCTCTGTTAAACTGTAAAAGGAAATCTCTATTCTTTGGTTTTTCTTTTTTTCACCTATCAGAATACAGCAAAGTATATATTTCTGCAGCTATTCTCAATTTCTGATGCATAAACATAAAAATCTCTAGATTTTTTTTTTTAATTCATTTTTCTTTGTTAGGCTCCCTTACTGAAAGATTTCAAGCTGAGTGACTGTCTCTTGTGCTTACCTCTATTCATAGCCAGTTGATCCTGGTAACTATCCACCCACCCCACATGTGCTCCCTCATGTAGTTCTGTTACTCTTCAATAAAACATAAGAAAATAGTTTTGTCACATATGTTGTTCAAAATACACCAACTTCTAGCATTTGTTTTGTTGTCTTATTTCTGTTTTACTATTTGACTCATTTGTTCTTTTCTCTTTTCCTCTCCCTACTTGTTCAGCATGATGAAATGTGATCTGATCTCTCCTTGTCCCCACTGGCAGTAAGGCCTCCTGAGTGCCTCAAGCCCACATGGGACAGTGTTATGCTGAGAGTGCCAAACCCCCACATGTCTGTACCTGCACATTCCCACTGCCTCCTGCATTTCAGCCAACCATGCAAGGAGGCAGATCAATCTGTTGATCCTGCTGGAAATCTATCCAGCAAAAAATCAACATTTGTTTTCAATCTCGGTGCCTCTTGCTCTAGAAGCGCCTGCTTGCAGGAGCACCACTTCAGATCAAGAAATGCGTAGTATTCCCATCTTAGAAGTGGCTGTAGCTGGAAAATTAGGGTGATGAGGACACTCTCACAGTTTGTAAGAGATGTGAAATAGAACCTTATTGACCTGTAAATGCAGGGATCCTTCACTGATCAATCATTGTAACCACTTCACTGTCGCATAAGAGTGAAGAGGTCTGCCACCACCCCAGGCTGTTTAGCCAGGTGGTGCCCAAAATGCACCTATCATCTGTGGCTCATGAAGAGACAGAAGTGCACACACACACAAACGCATACACCTACAGACCTACAGGACACTGGGATTTCTGATCTATCTCTACCTTCATAATTCCTACCAGGCGGTTCCCTGCACAATGTGTGGGATCTGAGGTCTTCATGTATATTGCATAGGGAAACTAGTTATTTAACAAAACCTGCAGTCTTAAATGTCAGGCCTTATAGAGAACTTTTAAATCCTTAACTCAATATTTTACTTCCAGACTCAAGAACTTGGTGTTATCTTTGACTTGTTTCACTTATGATTTTTCATATCAGTCCCTTACTAGAATGTGATATGATTTTCTTTTAGACTTCCTTCACAATCTGAGGGAGGAAAATGCATCACAGCTAAAGTTCTCGATGCTGTAGCTATTTTCTCTCTTAACAATTGTAATCTTTTTATCAGCATCTATCTTTTGAGGTCTGACATACCGCCACTAAAATTATCTTCTATTTCAGCATTCAGAACTTGTTTTCTACCTTTCTGCAATCTGGTCACTGACTCTGCTAATTTAATTTCACATTCACCCTCTTTAAAGCACTCTATAGTTCCACCTTCTCTGCTATCGCTCATTTTGTTTCTTTCTATTAACAGTACAGGATCTTCCTCCTGACACAATCCGCCGTGAGTTTTCTATTAAATAACTGTGTTGCAAGAGCAAGCTGATAATCATCTGTTGTACGACTTTCTTCTTTGTCAAATTGCTCCCTCAACCCCACTTGCACTGTGAGAACTGTTCATTGTTATGTGTTTCCATTGTCCATTGCTTGCATTCATTGCAATGAATGTACCTTAATCTTGTATACAGTAGTACTGTAATGAGCATATTTCTTGTATTTCTTGGCTTTCTCCACGGTCACTGAAATCAGTACTTTTTTTTTTTTTCTTCTCCAGGGATTTCAGTGCTTTGATGGGCTTTGAATTAGGACCCTATATTGAGTTTTCATGAACAGTGACTTTGTCTTTCGGGTATGACATTTGCACTCAATATGCTTTTAAACACTGGGCATGTCACCAATGTAGCAGGGGTAGGTCATCTCAATAGAAGAAAGGGCAAGGGAATGATTCTCTCCACATGTTGAATGAAACCCTGTTAAAGAAATGGTAGGAAAAAGTGCTGCATGGTTAGTAAGAATGATTGATGATAAAATTTAATATCAGACAAGTTAACAGCAGCCACTTTAAAAAAGAATAGTTTCTGTAAAAGTCAAGCAGTTTCTTGATACACCAGCCTGGTACCACTGGGTCTTTTCAGCTGCTCATTGAAGTGATGCTATTATTTTAAGTGTTGGTGCTGATGGTATTACTGTAAGTGCTATTGTTTGTAACATTATACCATGAAAAAGAGAGGTGATTATCAGGAGAAGACTGAAAGGAGAAAAAAACAGAAAGAGGAAAGAATAGTTATTTAGTGAAAATATTAATAAATATTCAATAACTAAATAATTACTTAAATGAGTGATTTAATCATTATCATGATATTAGCTATAACAATTTCTGCTTACGTCATCTTGAATTGTCTACAAAATACAGAGGAGTTGTGCCTGGTATCTATTCCTGGCATATGCACATCAATTTTTAGTATTTATAAATTCTTATAAGTGCATTTTTGGGAAAGATTTATTTTATATTACGGTTTTGCTTGTTTTCATACATACATTTTAACAAGGCTTGGCCTGGCACCTGGTAAACCTTCCTTCCTTGAAACTTCTTACTAGAATAAGTTATTTTATTTGATGTTTTGTGGGAATACAACTTAAAGTAAGCCTCAAAGTAAACTGTACTTAACTTAAGAACAATTTATGATCAGGCTTAAGCATTAGGTCAACACCATAACACAGTTTCTTCCTCATTTACAACAGCAATTATTTATTTAAATTGAGAGTGAAGTAAAATCTCTTGTACCATGTGTGCCTATAAGCAATTTCTAGCTAATATGGTTGTTTATCCCAATCACTGTGTTTCCCTTGTCCATTTTATTTTATTTTATTTTGGAACATTATAGTGGAACAATTTTCCTGGACAGAGATCTAGTTAACATTTTATGAGAGGGACAACCTTCAGAATTCCCTTTGAGCTGTGATAAATTCAATATGCGCAAAATAAAAAAGTTGTCAGGTGTAAGACCAGTGGAGCATTTTGCTAGTCTGGTTTGGAGGGTGAAATCACATGGTGCTGTCATGTGAATACTGACTTCAGTCACAGTGAAGTGCATCATTATTATTCAGTCTGATTGATGAAGGAAAGTATTCCCTTCATTCAGGTCAAGCAAAACCACAACCAAATGTCACCACTTGATTATTCTGCACACAGTCAGGTGCACGCCATCTAAACCAATCTAATACATTTCTCCATTTTGTTACAAAAAGTAGACTGGTTCCAGCAACTGAGAAGTAGCAAGTGGATGATAAATAACTCAATGATTGTCAGGCTATATGAGTAGAAGAGAATGAAATAATAAAAAAAGAAAGACAACTTTTAAATCTTGCAAGTTACATGGAAGGAAGGACACATTTCAGTTGATTTTATCTGAAATAGTGTTGGTATCAGATAAATTAAATATACCTTCTGCCAAACTGTTCTCTCAGTTTGGAAGCAGATGGAATATTTTTATATTGTCAGACTGGCTAGATGAGAAATAGTCCACTTGGGCTATTTGTAAACAATTCTTATTCATTGCATTATTTTATTAGACAACTGTCAAGAGGCTTAATATGTCATGTGATCTGTTTCTGGATGTTAAGAGGAAATTTCTGAGGTCCTGGAATGCTGAAACAAAAGACAGTTGAACTTATAAATGTGTTTTATGAATTTTTATTTCATATATTCTTTAGATTCATTGGTAAGAAAAATACATGTATTCTGAGATCTATAATGCTCTATCATTCATGCTTCACAACAAAGTCTGATTTTCATTTATATTATTTAATACAAGGTTAAAATGTGATGATGCCAGTGAGAAAATTTCACCTGTGCGGCACCTGCACATGCATTTTCTGAACTCTGTTGAAACTCTAGTTTTAAACTAAAAGAATGTAAATAAAATACTATCATTTGTTATATATTGACTCTGTCCTTAGCTCTGTGTGAAAGAGTATGATTCATGCTGCAAAGAAGCTTGCAATCGATGAGTTAAGCCAGACCATGACCAGAGCCAGTTTCTGAAGACAGAGAACACCTCTATAGATCAGTGTAAGCTTTGATCCCAGACTTTCATCAATCTATGGCAAGAACAGTATTTGAACCGTTTTATCGGATTATGCAGTGTTTGCTTTTCTGCATCAGTAACTCATATTGCTACACAGTACAAGGGAGCTGGAACACAACCTCGCTTTTTGCACCTCTTTAGGGTTCATCGTGGATAGTCCACATGAAAAGATAATGCTGACCCTCAGACAGTGCTTTTTAGTTCTGTATTTTGATACAGAGATTATAATATCACAACGGAGAGATTAATAATGAAACAACCACAGAAATAATTTCTATGGAAGTAATTATCCTGTTTTCAGAACAAGGTATAAATAAGTAGTAAATGAGATATAGAACACATGGTGAAGAACAGTAAAAGTAAGAAAAATTATCAAATGGTTATTAGAGTTCTGTGGAAAGTGTGTTTCTGCTGCAGTTATACAGTATTATTATGACTATGACAGCTGAGAGGATGTGCCAGGCACGGTGAAACCTTTGTAGGTGCTTATCCACAGTGCTGAAATAAACACCTTTGTAAAAATTAGTTTCCTAGCCTAACTCATGAATTTTCACTGAAAATATGGCCAGTAAAGGAGGATTAAGGGATAGCAATGAACTTTGCAAGATTGGAGAAGTCTTTCAAGAAGTTTGAAGGTATTACTCCTTCTCCCAAATGTCAGTTTTATTCCACACCATCTGCCATCTCTACTACGGAAGGCAAGCCATGGTGGAGTTAAGAGTGCAAGATTTAAGAACAGAGAATAAAATCCCAATCCAGAAAACAACTGATTTTCACTGAGAATCTTGCTCCTGCTCCAAAGGTTGCTACATATTTTATAGTAGACAGTCACTGAATACTGTACAGTTATACCTCAGAAGCAAAGGCTAAACCTCCACATGCTGTGCATGTTCAAGCGCATAATCACATTTCTCTAAATAATTTCAAGATGTACTACCTGAACATGAGGATTTGGGGATTTTTAGTGGGATTTTGGATTGACATTTAGGCATTAAATTCTACTTTTAAATTCCTGTATTTCACTTTAATAGCTTTTGTAAGTAGTAATTTTTCTGCATATAAGACTCCTTGTATGATCCAGCAGTTAAAGTATGTATGTCAATGTAGAGAATCAAATGGTGACCCACAGAGAGCTTTAATTCTAACCATTAATGTCTTCTTGAGTTCTTGGTTTTGTAACTTCTACATTCTTTTAAGACAAACTTGTAAAATATTTAAAGTATGTATCTTTGTGTAGTAAATAAGATTACTAGAATTTAAAAAAAAAAAAGTAAAACCATTACGGGTACTAAATCCAAGACGGATTCATTTGGTAATCCCATTTTATAAATAAAAGCTAGGTTTCTTTTATCTATCCATCATATTATCAATTCTCTCATTAGATAGGAATATGAGACAGAGATATTCAAGTCCCCCAGTATTGCAGGCAATTTGCTAGCATGATGGTTCGAAAGGAAACTTTCTAAACAGCTTATTTCTTCACGAAGATTAAGGAAAGTGTACTCAATGAAGCAGAGAGATATAGCAAACACTGAGGATGGCAGAAAGAAGGAAAGGATTTAGACCTTATAAGAGGGCTTAAAGTCAAAATGTCTGGGAGATTTCTGACGGTGGTTTTACTTATAGGTGAAATTACTAACATAACTTACAATTATGAAAGCATGTAGGAATAAACCTGCACTTTCTTAAGGATATTTAAGGAAAGGAGGGCTTGCTTACGCTCCACTGCGTAGTCTGGAATACTGAGAAAAGAATTCTTCTGTTTCCACTGTGAGGAAGATGATGAGGGTTTGACAGGTAATGGATGGGAAGGGGCCAGGAACCCCTAAAAATGCTAGAAGGTGTAGCTGGTACAATGTTTAAAGAAAGCTAACTAGTCCAGGAAAGGACAACCTCATTTATTATTACTCAAACCCTGTGGGAAAACTGGGAAGAACAATGCACAGTACTTTATTCCATGCAGACAGTAAAGAGAAAAACCTATAAACAAAAGGCCTACTTGAACAATTAGTTTATGATTAGTCAAGATTAGTCAAGAATAACTGACTTTATTGTGATGTAGATGCTACCTTCTCCCAACATCAACTGCTGGTTGTGATCCATACACATAATTAATTTATTTCACAAGGGATGTCCTTTAATATACCACATTCCCTACAACTTATCTTAACACAAAAAAAAAAAAAGAAAAAGAAACACCAAAACCCACACAAAAGCAAGTTCATATAACCTGTGCAAAAATACCCCAAAATAAACAGTTCTACAAAAGCAAACCAAAAGTAGGCATGGCTTATAACAGATACTGTTTAAAGATTGACAATCTTTCCACGTTTAACTTCTCATTTAATCAAGATGAATACATAAAGGACTACTAGGATTATTTATGTTTTCTTGGACTTCTGGCATGCCATGACTAATGTTAGATATAGAGCTTCTATTAAAGGACTTTTTCATCAGGTTTATCATTCTGAACTTGCTGCTGCAACTGCTAGCACTACCAGTGAACAGCGAAATTGAGAACGATACAGCTGATAGGTTTTACCCTTTATCAGCTTCATGCTAATTTAATGCAACACAGAATATTATTTGCATTACTTCAAAAGTAAAAAGATGCTTCCTGTGGGATTACATCACTATCAGACATTTCTTACTCTATTATGTTTGAGTCAACACAGCATTCAAAACGGATTGTACAAACTTCATTTGTGATAATAAACTTAATGAGCAGTACAGAGAAATGTCTAAAGAACTGAATTATGATGACATAGCATTTGCCAAATAGAGCATTGTATTTTTTGTGTGTTGTTTCATTAAAGACACACTAGCTCTCTTGGCATGCAATTGAAAGTGAAAATAGCAATGCGCATTTTAAACATCTGCCATACTGGGCGATCACTGGAAGGGAAACAATCTCCAAAACAGATATAAGATGTAAAATTAGAACACTCAAACTTGTTCCTTATGTAATAAGATGGTTATAGTGTTTTGTTGTTTTCTGTTGCCGAATCAGTGAAATTCACCAGTTTTAATGTGCAGCATTGGCAGGGAACAGGAGGACGTATCAATATACAAGACCTATTTCATTAAGAGATGTAATTATAATAGCCCAGTTTAGTATCAGAGGGGATGGCTGAAAATGGTGGTACACCAACAAAAGTGAATGGCACCTAACTTGGTATTGCACGCAATCACAGCAGAAAATTAAGAAAAAATCTTATAAGGTTTCATAACTACAGACTGGGTTTAGCCTGGTACCCAATAACCCCTCTAGATCCAAACCTGACAGAGATCTTTATTCACTAGCTTCCATGCCTGAGAAATTTAGCATCTGGAAGACACCGTTCTGAAGAGCTACTCCAAAAGAAACTTACCCAAGGAAAAAAACACAACACATACTTAAAAATGAAAACAAAGACTTCACAGGAAATAGATTTGCCTGAAAAGAGCCATGTAATCTTTCACCCTGAGGGTATCTGAGACTTCTTTATGGGTCTACATAGAATCACAGAATGGTTTGGGTTAGAAGGGACCTTAAAGAACATCTAGTTCCAACCACCTTGCCATGGGTAGGAACACCAGAGAACTACGAAAAATTGAACTAAACTTGTAAATGTAAAATTATGTAGATGGGGAAAAAAAAGACAGAGACAAGCTCTATTAAATCTGCGATGGACTACAAGACTTTCTATAATCTCTCCAGAAAATAATAATGGATGTCAGGTACATGAGAAAAAATAAGAGAGATATGCCCCGTATTTCAGAATTCATGCATACAATATTTAAAGTTGAAAAATTCAAAACATTTTTACTTCTGTTTTTCATTGATTGGAACATACTTTAAAAAAATCCATTTAGTGTTTGGTTTGGTTTGCAACGTGGTTTTTTTTTTTTTGCTTACCATGTCTGATAGTCTTTCTTCTATCATTTTCTGTTTTGATATTTATCACGACACTTTCATTGTCCTCATCCTTTTGTCCTCATTTCTGTCAATCTGCTCTCTGTACGCATAAGCACATCATCACCAATTTCCACTGAATGTAATAGCCAATGTGGTGGGCCTTGGGCCTGTCAATAACTCATATTGCACAGTAAAGAGGACTTGAGAAATATTTGTGATCTCTGTAAATCACCCTGAAAACTAATTATATCTAGGATGACAGAGATTAAAATGACCTGTGAAACACTTCGTTTGGGGATGGAAATGTGAGAAGGCAGTTTTCCTAGTATGAAGAACAAATACATATTTATTAATTTATTTTGTAGAAATGCTGGTGCAACTTCACCTGGTATGGCTTTTTTTCAATCACTTCCCATGACCAGTATTCTACTATTTTTAAAATAAGTTATTCAGTTAAAAAAATAAAAAAAGAAGAAAAAAGAAGAAAAAAAAAAAGAAGTAAAAGAAGGACAGTTTCAGACTACATTGTCCCATTGTTCACCTGGGATTTCATTGCTGGATAGGTACGCCTTCATTTTTCTATTTATACAAACTTTGCTCTACAGAACATTGACAAGGCTGTATATGAAGAATCTCCTGTTCGATGCCATATGTCTCAGAAAGCTATTTATTTGTTTTCCTTCATTTGTTAATCCTTTAGACAATTTGCTTAAAACAAATTGGTCAGTGTCATGTAGAATTTGCTGAAGATAAAGAATCCTTGAGTGGGATACATATAAGGTAGTACTCTTCTACTGAACATAGTGGAAGATAGTAGCAGATATTTGATGGGGAAAATTCTAAACAAGCAGAAGTTGTGAGTTAACAGAGCTGTGATTTGTGTGATCTATAATGATGTTCTGCAAAAACCAGAAAGAATATGTGTTATAAAGTAACAATCACAACTGATGCTATTGATAGTAATCACAAAAGAAAAGCTAAAAGCTAAACAGAATGATGGAATAATTTTAAAAGTGCTTCTCTGATTCAAGGTTGAGATAATTCAGCAAATGTCACTTGTCATTTGTATTGTAAGTATCTCTGCCTGTGTTATAAAGACCTTGACCTACACATTTTTCATTTATTTCATCACCAAATTCCATCAATGTAAAGCAAATAGATGCCACATCTACACTGCTGCACAAGACAGATTTTCTGTGGTTCCTACATCTTGGTGAATGCCGAAGCTGCATCCCAGCCACAGATTAGAACAAGTTATCAGTATGTAATGGCCCTTTCCAGTACTCCCAGTGACACAAGAGTGGAGCTTTGGAGCACAGAATCCATCGCTTTTATTAAATGAGTACAGGTCTGGATGCCTAGGATATGAGGCCCAGGAACACATCAACACCAATTCTCATGACAGCCATAGAAAGCTAAAGACAAGGACCAATGCTGAAAAATACTAAGCTTTCTTTTTGTTTTTTTCTGGGTTTTTTTCAGGATTTCTACATAGACTCTTTGAGTCTATTTTAAGACAGAGTGAAAGTAGAAGCTCTTCAGAACTCCAGATTTAATTAGCTTCAGTCTGAAAATAAACAAGGAATGGATATATGTTGACAAAGAGCAAAAGTTAATATAAGCTACAATGCAGTCAACAACTGAGGGCCAAAGGTTTCCTAGTTAATAAACTAATACTTTAGACACACTGTGTAAAGGATTTCTGTGGTATTTCTGCAGTGTAGATTTCTCTAGTGATGGTCTCCCAGATGTGTGAAAGTGGAAAATATTCAGATAAGTTTTGTCAAGTAAGACACTGTTTCAAAGAGGACTCACTGTATGAATGTCATACCTATATCACCAATTTTGCTATAACGTGGTTATGTGAAAAGTAAAGGTGTCCTAGTCCTATCCAATGAAGTACAGTAGTCCTCCTTTTTAACCTAATTTTTATCAGCTCTTTAACAAACATCAGCTGCCAAAACACTGCTGTTACTTTTTTGTTCTCATATTCCTTGGATTTATAGTACTTGTGCAGAAAAAATGCAATTTCTTGCCACTGCAGAAATCATGGAAGGAAGTTCCTGCTTGTGCCTAATTTATTTTAGATTATTTTGGAGCTCTCTTTTTATCCTTAAAAATAATCATGGTATTCCAACACCACTTGTTGTGGCTTAACCCTGGTAGGCAGCTAAGTCCCACAGAGCCACTCACCTACAGCAGGACGGGGGAGAGTATCAGAAGGGTAAAAGTGAGAAAACCTGTGGGCTGAGATAAAGACAGTTTGACAGGGAAAGCAAAAGCTGTGTGCACAAGCAATATAAAATAAAGAATTCATCCACTACTTCCCATGGGCAGGCAGGTGTTCAGCCATTTCCAGGAAAGCAGGGCTCCATCACACATAATGATTACTTGGGAAGATAAATACCATAACTGCAAACATCCCCCCTTCCTTCTCCTTCACCCCAAATGTTATTGCTGCATATGACGTCATAAGGCATGGGACATCCCTTTGATCAGTTGAGGTCAACAGTCCCAGCTGTGTCACCTTCCAACTCCTTGTGCACCCCCTGCCTACTCGCTGGCAGGGATGCATGGGAAACAGAGGAGGACTTGACTCTGTGCAAGCACTGCTCAGCAACAGCTAAAATATTGGTGTGTTATCAACACTGTTTCCACCACAAACCCAAAACATAGCACCATATGAGCTACTATGAAGAAAATTAACTCTAAACAAACTGTATCGGCCAAGACCAGTACGCCATTGTATAGCAGTAAATTATAAGCCCTCACGCTTCAGTAGGGATCATTACAATGCTGCATTAGCAGAACACAGTTTTTGCAATCTATATCCTGCTAAGGGTTGTTATAGTCTACCAGGAGCCAAGTATTTCAGATTATATACAACTTATTAACTTCTTGGTCCATCTTCAAACCTTGTTAGGGGAAATGTTTACAAGAATATGTTGTATTGCTCTGTGGCAGTCCACAGAGCTGTTTAGAAAGAGCTATTGCCTGGTTTGGTGCTGCATTGTGCTGCTAGGACAGGTAAAGTAATTCGTTATAAATCACTTCTAATAAAGCCTTATCTTAGAAAATTATGTTTAAGAAGATTGTGAACATACAGAAAGTTTAAATCTTGTTTGAAAGAAAAACAAATCGGTAATAAAAAAAAATTTTAAAGGTGGAAGTTATGATCTATTTTAAACTACTTTAAAAGATTATGTCAATAACTTCACAAGGTAACTATTTAAAAGAATCTTACTGAAATGGTACAAGAAATATCATAACAGAAATTTAGTTTTCAAATAATTGTAATATCAGGCTCTTTATAGGGAGAGTCACCCCAACAAAACTAATAGTCCTGTTTTCTGATATGAATAAACATCCTTTTTGCCGCTCTACAACTGATAATCTAAGGGGGGTTTTATGTCATTAACATATGCAGATATTTTTAGATAATCCTGACAAGAATTTTGCAATAAAAATTAATGAAACTGATTTTTTTCATTTTGACTTTTGTTGAAATAATAATAAAAGTTACACCCAGCGTTCTTAATCCCTCAATTTATAAGTTTTTGTTTTCCAGCACATCAACCTATTTTTTTGGCCCACATAAGTACATGAAAACTGAGCTGCACTGTCTCAGTATAATGTAACTCTGGGAAATCATTGAAATCTGGGAATGGTGTTTGATAAGCAGCACATCAAAAATGGATAGATAATTCATCTCACAGACAACTAAGAGAAGCATACAAGCAAGGAGTCTGAGCCTGAGATTTTGTATTTTATAAAAATTATCAAGCTACTTTCCTCTTTCCTTACTAAAGTGCCAGAGTTTGTACTCTTTGAAAGGCCCTTTTCCATTTACAGCTGTTTTTTTAACAGGCAATAAAGTTCAAATAGTCTTTTATGCAGCCAAGATTTCTTCTATGCAAGTATTAAAGATCTGCAGACAGAACCACAACACAGAATGGTGTTGTCTAGTGTTTAAAACCTACCATAGCAAAGCTGCAATTAAACAATGTCTCATTACTTGCAAAACCTTTCCAGTCTAACAGTCTTTCTGCTTCAGTAGTTTACTGGTTTCCTCACCCTGGAAGCTGAAGGTTATTTGAAAAGAAATAGAAAGACAATTTGTCTTTGCAGGAGGAGTAGATTAGGGAAACTGTTTAGAAAGGATGAACTCTGGAAGTAGCAGAGCTGAGTGTCTAAAACAGTATTGGAAATTTTTTCCAATGCTGTTTATGTTTTCTGGCTTCAAGAACATGCAGTACGGAATGATGAGTGTCAGCTAATAAACATGACAACTCCAAGAGGGAGTCATGAAATGACAGCAAAAACACCTGGTAAATACAGCAGTACCCAGAAATCCCAGAACTTCAGAATCACAGATTTGTAGCGGCTGAGGAAGGCAGCAAGATATTAAATGAGCAGCCATTCTTTCACAGGTCTGTAGCAGGTTACTTGCCATGGGAAATAACCTGCAAGCCAGGTTTTCTTGCCGTTGGGCTTTCCACTTTTGTGATTTTGGGGCTTGTAGAATACCCAGAACACAGCCCCACATTTCAGGTTACACCACCATTTATGGAGCCTTTCTCAATGAATAATTTTAAATAATATGCTTAGTTTTAGGTACAATGCACACTGATTGGCAATGGTTGTCTTAAAATCTTCTCTTTAACCTTTAAGCTATTTCTTGCAATTAAATGGGTCATTTCAAGAGCACAAGGTTCATTATTATATCAGGTGGAAGAAAATGCTCATTTAATCTTCTCAAGTACAATTTGCTCTGTGCAGATCACCCCAACTGCTGTAGAAAGCTGAAATGAGCCACACAATTATTATTATTTTTGCTACAGATTAAATGACAAAGTCCAGCCTTAATTACAGAGACTAAAGTACTCCAGAACTGTAAGGGAGTGAAAGTCACAGGTCATCTATACCCAAATATTTTAGAACAATAGGTTGAGCAAAATAAGCGCACACACAAATAATCCAAAAAACAATAACCCCCAATAAAGATAAAATCTGAAGTCTTTCTTTGGGGAAGTTTAATAGAACAGAAAAGAACAAACCAGTTGGATGAACTTGATTCAAAACATCCTTCACTCCTTGTCATGGAGTTTAAATTAAATTCAGATCAATTTCTGATCTCACCTGCCCATCACATTCTATGTAGACATTTAGAACCTGAGGCTAAAACTGATGAAACCAATAATTTGTAGAACAACTTGCCTTACCTTTAAGAAGGCTTATGCATATCAAAACAACAAAAAGAAATAAGGCTAGGGCCAGAGGCAGACAGGAGAAAAAAGGCAGTGGGGCAAAAAGCTGTGCACTTTGCTGTTCTTCAGAAATGTTGTTTTTATATTAAATTTCATCTCCCAGAAACAAATGTCATTCAAAATATTGAAATGATGGCCAAGTAATGAGAAACTGTCAGCTGAAAGGGCGATATGACTAAAGTGAAAGAGGTGAGGTGGGCCAAGGCAGAGAAAGGGAAAGGGAAAGGGAAAGGGAAAGGGAAAGGGAAAGGGAAAGGGAAAAGGCGAAAGGCAAAAGGTGAAAGGCAAAAGGCGAAAGGCGAAAGGCAAGGCAAGACAAAGGCAAGGCAAGGCAAGGCAAGCCAAGGCAAGGAAAGGAAAGATATCTTTTCTGAGTGAGAACATCTATTGCTTTCTAATTCTAATTTGGGTAAATTCTGCACATAACAAGGTACATCTAATGAAGTCATTTCATGTACTATTTGAGACTATACAAGGCACTTTGACCTCATTAGAGAGGAAAAATCATAAATTAGACACCTCTATGGTGAATTACAAAGCTGCAGAAAACTGTGGCAGATGCTATACAGCATAACACGGATGGAATATCATTTTAGCAATATAATTAAAACTGCAGATATAACCAAATGGAAAGTTAAGTATGCCAGCTACAATCTGAAGGGACAGAAAGAAGTTGAACCCAAAGACTTTATTTGCACATTAATTTCTGAGTACTTATCTATACCCTGCAGGGGATGTGCATGAACACAGGATTCTGAATCGTGTTACGAATCATTGCATCTCCTGATAAGCAAGGTAGATATGGTGACTTATTATTTTATATAAATATATATATGTCTTTTTTAGTCATGACAGAAGTAATAAAGTGCATATATTAGTGAAAATATAGGTTGCCAATGTGGAAGACACATCAGTAAAGATAAATGACAATGAAAGTTACAGTACAGAAGGAAAACATGACAAGGTATGTGTATCTCAGAAATAGACTGTAGGATGAAATAAGCAAAATAGCAAGTGAACTGAATATGTTAATGGTAAAGAGTATGAGAGACATCCCAGCCACTATTTTACATCAAAACTCTTTCTTCTCTCCCTACGTCTTCCAAACTTGTCTTTATCAAACACTCATATGTACAGCTTCAAGATGCTGAAAGAGGTGTTTCAAACTTTTTTTCAGGAAAGAATTACAAGATGCAATTACAGTAGTCCAGACTATTAATTTGTGCAAATTAGTGAATGTTCCTGAAAAGCAAAACAATTTCATTGTGTACTGTGTACTTTGCTGTTCTTCAGGCATATTGTTTCTATATTAAATTTTATCTCCCAGAAATAAATGTCATTCAAAATATCAAAATGCTGGACAGATAATGATAAACTGTTCCATTTGAAAGGGCAACATGACTGAAGCAAAAGGCATAAGGCCTCTTTTGGCAATTTTGTTGATTTACAGTACCTGAGAATCTGAGCCAGTACAGAAATTTTTGTTTCCTTTCATTTACGTATACTCATGCTCTGAAGAAGAAAGCATGGCAAACATATGGAAAAAAATAAAATTACAAGTCATCCAGACTTCTGTTTTCTCCAGATGTTGCTCAGGAATGCAGAAGAAAAGTGAAAGAAATCATTTGTTACCAATGAGGAAATAATTTACAAACAAAAGAGCCAAACTTCCATTCCTGTGTAACCCTGCTGCAGAAGTTTGGCTGGGATACAAACTTCTGAGTAATCTGAGATTGAACAGCAAATTCAGAAATATAGAAATAAACATCAAAGTATACTTGAGGCCACAGTGTTAATCATGTTACCAATCTCATTTATATTTGTCTGTTGAAAAGCTTTAATTGAACTGAAGTTGTTATATTCTAAGAGACATGTTTCAGGGAGTAGATTGAAAAGCAGCTGAGCTTGCTAAAAGCCACTACAAAAATGTTTTGGTTTTTTCTCAAAGCGGTTGGATTCAATGGGTATGCTGTTCCCATGCCTTGGAAAGCATTACAATAATTAGTGCTAGCAGACAGAAGAAAATGTGGCTACTGGCAGAAAAAAAGGCTGATGAATTACTTCTCTCAGGAGGAGCACTGTCCTGGTTCAGCTTAAGGTAGTTGTGAAACCAAACCCTAGGACAAGTAGGGAGAACTATCTTCTGAAAGCGCTTAAATAAGTCCATCAGCTATGGAAGGTATGTAAATGTCTAGGCCAAAATGATCTAATTCAGGTTGCACATAAGATTACCTGAAGAAAATTTGGGTTTCAGTCTCAAAATTGAGGCGTAAGTACTTCACAACTGAATTGGATTTTTCCCCTTTCTGTCGTGTTCATTTTGTCCTCCATGCTGTGATAACCGTTCAGAGAGCTTTCACAGCCCTGAAAAGAGGAGGGTTTAAGATATATTCTTCTTAGCAATATTACCCATTAATTAGTTTAGGCTATACATTTAGCACTCTGGCTATTGTAAATTTAAATGCAGACCATTAATAAAAATGCTCCTCATTTAAAACTTACTTTCTGCTTATAAGAATGGGCTAAGGTGACGAAAACTTAATGCAGTCCATTTTATGTTCCTAAGTTAGGTACTACCATGCTTGAAAAGTAGATGTTAGGGTGAGCCATGGTGCTTCTGACGTTCTAACTCTGCTCCCTAGGTTTCCCTTAGAGTCAATATGCAGAAAATACAGCTTTGATCATTGATTGTTTTGGCAGCCTAAGCACCTAAGTTATATTGCTCAAATGGAACGACCTGAGTAAACACCTCTAATAAATTAAAACTCAGAAGTCATAAAGGTTATTAAAATCACAAACTATTTCAATATATTTTGGTAAAAACAGTTTGGTTACTTCTTTATGGTTGGAAAAAAGATTCTTTCATATTACTCAGCAGTTAAAGCATCAGTGAGGGACATGATAGTCCTTCATCAGAGGACTGCATCTTGCTCTCTTCCTGCTCAGTGCATGGCATGTAAGGGATAATCGGTTGATTCTGTTGCTCTACAGACTGCTAGTCGTGTCATCACGTGAGAAAACCTACACTGCACTTGACCTGATCACTTCTCAAAATGCCCTGCAGCAACAAGAAAATTTTAAGGCAGGCCAGGCTGTCTGAAAAGGAGACAAACTGTGTTGTTACCTAAGGCTGAACCTTCTACACTTGACCCTGGTGCAGTCAAAATTAAATTGCCTGGATCTAGCCTACTGGAATTAATCTATTTGATGTTGAAGTAATCAACAATTCAGAAGTCTTCTGCTAATCTGAAGTTGCCCTGAACCTTTTTTTAAGATCTCCAGCAATTTACAGGGAATCTGATTTGTATTATTTATCTTTTGGGAAACTGGAAGGATGGGCAAAAGAGTAGTCAATGACTCACTTTGTCCATATATTTCTACAATGTATTCTTTTCCTTACTTACCCTGTGCAATAGTAAAGGAAATAAAATTAAAATCTCCCATGTCTCTGAAGGATTCTCATTATACTGAAGATAGAATCACAGACTCATATAGGACAAAAAAAACCTCCAGAGGAGATCTAGTCCTACCTCCTGCTCAAAGCATATCCAGCCAGTTGTTCAAGGCCATGTTCAGTTGATTTTTTAAATATCTCTGAAGATGCAAGTTCCACGGCCACTCTGGGCAACCTGTTACAGTCTTTGACCACCTTTATGGCAATTTTTTTTAAGTAGAAGGATTTTATTTCACTTCTGTATTCTGTGTTCCAACCTGTATCTGCTACCTCTCATTTTCCACTCTGTACCTTTGAGAAGTTTGGCTCTGTCTTCTTTACTTTGTCACATTAAGTGCTTGTAGATGGCAATAAGATCCCCCTTAACCTCTCTTCTCCAGGCTAAACAAGCCCCATTCTTTCCATATTTCCTGACAGGGCATGTGGATCAGCCTCCTCAACCAACTTGGTAGCCCTCTTCTAATCTCATTCCAAAATACCTTTCTTATGCCAGCTCTATGAGTAGAACCTGGTATGTAACATTGGCCCTTTCTATGTATGCATCTGCAATTTTCTTTTTTTCTAATTCAAGTAGAAGGAAAATATTTGCTCTTTTCCTAAATTGTTTACGAGAAAGATACTCTGCTCACCCCTCCCTCTAACAGAACAGTGGTCACACATGCTTGATTATTATACAATCAAGAAATGTTACAAAAAACTCTTGGAACAATCATCTCACAAAGTATTTTGAAACAATAGTGGCAAATTAGTAACTTCTCTTAATATTGCTTATTTTAAATCCTCCAGTTGCTAGGTATATAGAGCAGAATATATTCTTCCCTACATACATACATATATGGACAACTTTAATTTGTATTTTCCATTATTTGCAGTACAAGTGAGCTAGAATAGCTCAGACTCCTTGGAGCCAGAGTTTAATGAAGGGCTATAGTTTAGGCTACTTTGTTCATTAATTCTAAATTTAGCCTTGGAATTAAACTAAACACTGAGGCAATGGGGTTTTTTTATAACATCACATCTTCACTCTTACAAAATAAATTATTGGTACCAGTCTACTCAGAATGCAAAACAGAGAACAACTAAAAAAAGGCCCCTTTTTACAAGTCAGAAATTATTTAATGACCACGTTTCTTTAAATCAAGACTCTACTCTCATTTTGTAAGATGTCTGTATCGCAAATACTTGGCATATTTAATGAGTTATGAGACTCGATAAATTATAGAATGGAATTATACAGTTACAGAATTATTTTGGTTAGAAGTGACCTTTCAAGATTATCTAGTCCAACCACCTTACCATGGACAGGGACATCTTTCACTAGATTGGGTTAGTCAAAGCCTAGTCCAACCTGACCTTCAACTCTTCCAGGGATGGGCATCCACAGTTTTCCAGGCAACCTGTTCCAGTGTCTCACCACCCTTATTGTAAAAAATTTTCTCTTTACAACCAATCTAAATCTACCTTATTTCAGTTTCAAACCATTGCCCCTTGTTTTGTCACCACAGGTCCCCGTCAAAGTCTCTCTCTGTCTTTTATATAAGCCCTCTTTATGTATTGAAAGGCTGCAATGTCTCACCAAAGCCTTCTCTTCTCCAGGCTGAACACCACCAGCTCTCTCAGCCTTTCATAAGAGAGGTGTTCCTGCCCTCTGATTATTTCTGTGGTCCTCCTCTGGACCTGGTCCAACAGGTCCATGCCTTTCTTGTACTGGGGCCCCAGAGCTAAACACAATACTCCAGGTGCGGTCTCACAAGAGCAGAATAGAGGGGGATACTCACCTGCTGGCCATGCTTCTTTTTATGAAGCCCAGGATGCAATTAGTTTTCTGGCCTGCAAGCACAAATTGCTGGCTCATATCCAGTTTTTTGTCCACCACTATCTCCAAGTCCTTCTCTGCCATCTCTCTCAATCAATTAATCCCCCAGTCTCTATTGATATTGGGGACTGCCTACACCCAGATGCAGGTTGTGCTTGGCCTTGTTGAACTTCATGAGGTTCATATGGGCCCATTCCTAAAACCTTTCAAGGTCCCTCTAGATGGCATCCCTTCCCTCAAGCACATCGGCTGCACCACTCAGCTTGGTGTCATCTGCAGACTTGCTGAGGGTGCACTTAGTCCCATTATCTATGCCATTGATAAAGATATTGGAATCATAGAATCATAGAATGCTTTGGGCTGGAAGGGTTGCCCCCATCCTTTCTATAGTCCCCCTTTGAGAACTGAAAGGCCGCAGTAAGGTCTCCCCACAGCTTTCCCTTCTCTAGGCTGAACAACCCCAACTCTCTCAGCCTGTCCTCATAGGAGAGGTGTTCCAGCCCTCTGACCATTTTTGTGGCCTCCTCTGGACCTGTGCCAACAGGTCCATGTTCTTCTTGTGCTGAGGGCCCCAGAGCTGGATGCAGGACTCCAGGTGGGGTGTCAGGGGTGTCACCAGAGCAGAGCAGAGGGGCAGAATCACCTCCCTCGACCTTCTGGGCACACTGCTTTTGATGCAGCCAGGATACAGTTGGCCTTCTGGGCTCCAAGCGCACATTGTTTGCATACGTCCAGCTTTTTGTTCAGCAGTACCCCCAAGGCCTTCTCTGCAGGTCTGCTCTCAACCTCTTCATCCCCCAGCCTTTACTGATATCAGGGACTGCCCTGACCCAGGTGCAGGACCTTGCACTTGGCCTTGTTGTACCTCATGAGGTTCTCCCAGGCCCACCTCTCCACCTTGTCTAGGTCTCTCCGGATGACATCCCACCCTTCTGGTGTGTGAACTGCACCGCTCAGCTTGGTGTCATCTGCAAACGTGCTGAGGGTGCACTTGATCCCACTGTCCATGTCATTGATTAAGATATTTAAAATTTGCATTTAATATTTATTAAATTAAACCTTTATTATTAATATTTAATGATATTAAATATTATTATGACAATATTAAATAGTATTTGTCCCAGTATGGACCCTTGAGGGGCAGCATTTTTTACTGGTTTCCACTTGGACATAGAGCCATTGACTGTAATTCTTTGGATATGGCCATCCAGCCAATTTTTCATCCGTCTAAGAGTCCATCCATATCTCTCCAATTTAGCAGCAAGAATGTTCTGTAGGATACTATCAAAGACCTTAGAGAGTCCACGTAGATGGCATCAGTAGCTCTTCCTTTTTCCAGTGACTCCACTGTAGAAGGCCAACAGATTAGTAAGACAGTACTGGCTGTCTCTAATCACCTCCCTATCTTCCCTAGGTTTCCAAATGTCTTTCAGGAGGATCTGCTCCATGACCTTACTGGGCACAGTAGTGAGTCTAATTGTTTGGTAGTTGCCAGGTCCTCCTTTTTACCCTTTAAAAAAATGGGTGTGATATTCCCTTTTCTCCAGTCACTGGGGATTTCTCCTGACTGCCATGTCTTTTGAAAAATGACAGAGAGTTGCTTGGCAACTAAATCAGCCAATTGTCTCAGGGCCCTTGTTGGGTCCCATGGACCTGTGTACATTCAGATTCCTCACGCAGTCTCAAACCTGATCTTCCCCTACAATGGGAGGGACTTCACTCCCCTAGTCCCTATGCAGAAGTTCAGGGACTTGAGAGATGTGGGAATAGAGATTACCTGCGAACATGGAGGCAAAATTTGTTGGGTACCTCAGCCTTCTCCATGTCTGTTGTTACTAGTTCTCCTGCCTTATTTGTCGAAGGGTGTGTGTGTACATTTTCTTTAATCTTTCTTTTCTGAGCTACGTACCTGTAGATGCCTTCATTATTATACTTCACAGTCCTTGCCAAATTCAGCTCCAGCTGTGCCTTTGCTTTCCTGATCCTATCTCTACACATCTGGGCAGCATCCCTGTACGCTTTCTAGGATACGTGTCCTTGTTTCCACTGCCTGTGCATTTCCTTCTTATGCTTTAGTTTGGCCAGGAGGTCCTTACTCACCTATACTGGTCTCCAGACTTCCTTACTTGATGATAAACTTATATGTTATTTTGCAAGAGAGCAACCAGATGTTATTTAAAGGAAGAAAGCTCATAGGAAAAGAAGATCAATAAAAAAAAATTCACCAACACAGTTGATACAGTCTTCTGTATCAACTGTGGAAATGTGATTTCAAGTATCAAAAGGGGGAGTGTGCCTAAAATGCTCTTATGTTTTAAATGGTAGACTATTAGTGGAAGAAAACAGGTTGCATCAAGCTCAGGAGACTATGATTAAATTTATCGTATTTCGATATGTTTATAGGAATAATAAACATTTGCTAGTAATTGAGAGGAAATTTTTAATAGTTCTTATAAGACCACAAGTCCCATAAAATTCCCTCTAGGTATTCATAAAAAAAATTTTTTTAAAAAAAAGAAAGTACAGTAAACTCATGTTAAAATATGTTTTTTATTTTTGATGACTAAGTATTTGGTTTGGACAGTATTTCTACTTCAGTAGCTATCCTGGGTCAGGTTCAGTTGCTTAAATATAAGCACCTAATGTCATCTGAGGTGCCACAGGTATCAAATTGTATGAATAGGACTGGCAGCCAGATTCCTGGACTTCCCAGAGGTCTATGCCTTGCTGGAAAAGCTGCTGGAGACCAGGTGGGGTGCCTCACAACCCCTAAAATAACAGGAGACACCTAGATGTCTAAAAGTCATCTCCAGGCTTGGTTTTTACTTGCTCTCTCTTAAATATTTTATGTCTCTTTTAAAACATAAAATAAATGAAATTGATTAGCATAATGCATGGCAGCTTAAGTAATAATGTAAACTGCATTAAAAGCCACTCAAATGTTTAACACATGCAACGTTACAGGCTTCTAATATATTTCCTTCAGTTAAAGACCTTAAAGTAAATGCAGTGATTCTGACTCCGATGTCTTTGACACATCTATCTCTTTCTTCACCCCTCTTTCTCAACAGCTATTGTTCTTGTGACAATTTGTGAGCCATATATTTACATACTCTCCACTAAACAATCAGTCCTGTGATATAGTCCTCCTGTAGAATTTGTATGACTTTCCTATGAACAATATCATAGTTATCCATTACTCCAGTAAAATGCAGTAGGAAATTGAGTTTTTTATAAAATATATTTATTGCTGTGTTTTTTAGAACATAGTCATTAGACCCTCATATTCATAATACTTTATTTTATTGCTACTGTACAGTTTCCTTTGGAGCTTTTATCTACTATCTGTTGTGATCAATGTGTTATTGTCTGTAAAGTGATGCTTAAAATTTGTTCTGAATTTGGAAGTCTGGTGGTTTATGTCTTTTTATTAACTGACTACTTCTGTAATTTTTATCTACATGAAATTAAAAAACATTTTGTTAAAATCTCATAGCTTCCTTTCAACATATTAGACACTGTATCAGGCAATGAAGTAGTATCTTCACCCCGTGAGACTTTCATTGCAGTTCTGTATCCCAAACGTTACTCCAGTTTCATCAACAGTTACAATGTAAACCTTTAAGTATAGACTATAAATTGTTGTATTGATAATACTAAATGTATCATCTATCATAACAGATCTTCAAAGAGTTCAGACAAGAATAGAAAATCCAAAACTTTGACTTAGATCTTAATTTTAGTTGAGGGTGGTTATAGGGTTTTACTTCTCAGTAATAGGGAACACAAATGTTTCATCAGTAAAATGAAATATTTAAAAAAAAAAAGTTAACAGTGTTGAAAACATTGTTTACAGACTACAGAAAAAAGGTGTGTCATCCTACTCAGTCAAGCTTTGCATAATCTATAATGGCAACATCTTTTTTTCCTGTAATATTCCTCACTGGGCAGAAACTTGAAGCACTGCCAAGTGATAACTTGATCATTTTGTGCAAATGAAATACCTATCCTGTCAGCCCAGATGGTTAGGCTGGGATACATCCCATCTAATTTTGGGAAGATAATCAAGGTGCTCCCACTTCAGCTGATGACAATTCTTTTCATGACTATACATGAAGGGAGCACAGATCTGATAGTAAGAGAAAATGTTAACTACCTTTGGCTCTTCTTCAGTGGTCTGGACAGAGAGTGGAGCCCAGAACACTAAACCCACAACAGTGTAATCTGTAAACAGGACTTTTACAAGATAGCTCAAGACCATTCAGTTTCTAGGATATGACTTTTGAAAAACAATATGAAAAGCAAAATTATACGTAATAAAAGTTTAGGGACCTGATACAAGAGCTTGATGGTCTTGGATATCAAAAGAAATCTCAACTCAACTTTTCTTCAAAAGATTGTCTTAAGAGTATAGTTAATATAATAAAAGCATGCATCTCCAAATGTTCTACTTGCTCTTAATGTCAAAAAGAAAAATTTCTAATTCAAAGACAAACACAGTATTTCATGAAACCAAGAAATTAAAGAAGGCATGAAAATAACGGAATTCATTTGGATACATAGCAGTTTGAAAACAGTAATTCTCAGACATGAGTCAGAAATCCCTTTGAGCGAAGCAAACCTTTCATTCTTTTTACCACCTGTTTCTTCATCTCAGGTTTAGAAAGGACAGGTCATTAAGTACAGAATGAAGACATTATATTGCAGCTACTCCATAGAGATAATATTGCAGCTACTCCCACCAGAGAAATATCTAAAGCTAGTTGCACAGTACTAAAGCCCAGTATTTAATCTTTTAAGACCTTAGTTAATTGAAGTCAATGAGGAAGCTGAATGCTTGATATAGCTAAATATTACATTATTGAGTCATGGTTGAGAGTATATATTTAATTAAATAAATATTGTGCACTATATATTATAGCTATTAAAACTATCATAACTGCTGTGAAGTGGCTTAAATAATTAGTATTCATAGTGAAATGGTCATTTATATATCTAATTACTGATAAAGGATGGCAAAAAGATCTTAAATTAATCAGACTGCTTTATTTACGAATAAACATTTTTGCCATTATCACTGTAGCTCTACCTCAGTCATTTCTTGGAGTTTCAATGCTTTTTGTTTTATTGACAGATGTATTTTGAGATATAAAAGTAAAAAATAAAGGAAAGCATTTAAGAGAACTGCTATTTTATGTAATGTTGATTTGATTTTCATAGAATTATGTCTATTTTATTTTATAAAAAATTGTTTCTCTATGTTAGATCACGTTTATTCTGCAGATATTGCTATCTTGAAATTTTGAAGGAAAACATAAGTAAAGAGAGATTAGCACTAAGGAAATTTGTAAAGAATGATTAGACAAATGATGTAGCTCTTTGGTTTTTATTCCCATTTTCTAGAAATATCAATGTTTCTCAGAGCATTCTATCTTAGTATACTAGCTGCTTGCTTCTATTTTGCTCAGTCCTGCAGTGAAGTAGTCATATAGGACTGAAATCCTATCTATAAGATCACTATTATGGAATTTATTGTAGACTGCAAATAACATGGGTTAAAATCAGTTTTGTCGGAGGAACAAGAAGGCAGCTTCCTTAAGTATCATATAAACATAGCATCTTCCCATTTTCAGGATCTGTGTGAGACTCCCTAAGCAAATAAATGCTTCTTAGTTTAATATTGAAAACTTGCAAGGAAAATCTCTCTGTAACTTAAAATAGTATTAGCTCAAAGTTCATAATTTCATATTAAATTAATTCAAGTTACCTCAAGGCTAATTCATGTAAATAAGTGTTGGCCTGTGGATTCCATTTGAACAGGCCTTTTTAAGAATTTGAGCCTCACTGACTAAATTTTGACAGAAGGCGATTGCTAAGAGAATTTTTTTTCACTCAAATACAAATAGTTCATATAATATTGCTTGCTTTCATCCATTGTAAGACCCATACGAATCTCAGTTTTATAATTTTTTACTGTTGACCCTGCTTGGAGCAGAAGGTTGGACTAGATGACCTCCTGAGGTCCCTAAATTGTTCTATAATTGTTTTTCTATCATTATGTACAGCTATACATGCTGAGATTAGTCTTATTGACTGCAACTTGGCCTGTTTACAGCGTGCGACTGTGAGTAAATATATATATATTTTATATATATATAAAATATATATAAGATTTTTATCACGTAAATTCAGTTACAAGTTTAATTCAGAAGTTTTCTTCCATAAAATCTTCCTACCTACAGCTGTTTCCAGGAAACATATATGAAGATGACTGGAAGGTAGCTGATAAGGAGACAAGTGGTCAAGGCAGAACAAGAAATTTGATTAAATGATTAACAAATTAATATATGCACTGTGTGTTCCTCACGCATTTTCTCAGCTTCAGTACTGTAAGCATCCATGAAAACCCAACATTGTATTCAATATTTTAAAACATTATTCTTACAGTTACCTTCTTGTTGTATGTTTCTCTCTTCAATTCTTGCCAGGTTTTCAGTTACTTCAAACAGTGTTTGTTTAAATGAGTTTTCTGAACTTTTAATCATAACTCTGATTACTCTTACAAGATATTGTTATTGCATCTATAGTAAGAGACTTACAGTTTCATGCAAGAGCTGCCTAAGATACTGATGCATTGTTTAAAAGAGCAGAGCTTTAAAAATCTAAGGTGTTCAATAGCAGGAGAAGTCTGTGGTCTTTAAGTAGGATGTCATTTATTTTTATATTATTAATATTTCTGTGTAGGATCAGCCAGGTGAAGAGCAGAGGAAATGAGACAAAATATGCCAAATAACTCTGATAATTGGCTGGAGTAGTAAGGAAATTGTAAAAAAAAAAAAAGCATGACACAGAACTTCAAGCAGTTTTAAAAGTAGGATGTATTTTAAATTGCCCTCTAACTTGCAATTCCCTCTTCTAAAGAAGACATTTACAACTATCCACATCCCCAGCTAAGAAATAAATTTAATACTCATTGCAGAAGTCTTCAGTTAGGAAGTAAAACTGATATTAATGTCCAAGTTAAAAAATAACGGACTTCAAAAAAATTACAAAATATATTTGCAGAAGTCAACAAAAGTTATCTTTATACAGAATTTTTTGTTCATGTTCAACAAATATTGATTCTATCATAATCTAATTCATATAATTATAAACATAATTATATATAGAACTATATATGTTATAAGTTAACAGTTTTATATACAATATTTTAAAAAAAAACAATTTTAGGTCTGTGCTTTGAATAATTTTCTTTAATTAGCTGTAGGAAAAGGAAATATATTTTTCCTCATGAGGTCTTTTTCCCCAAAAAAATTTCAGAGGAACTGTTGTTGGCATGAAGAGGCTGTGGCCACTGCGCCAGGATGTTGAAGACGCTTTGCCTGATTTTCAATTAGACAAACAAAAGCTGGTGCCTCAGCACTGTGGGTAGGCCAGAGGGTACCTGGCTGTGACTGGCTTAGGGCCCCGCGGTGCCTGGCGACTGGCTGTCACCATGGCCGCTCACTGCCTGTCCCTTGAAAGGCTCTCACACAGCCATTTAATGCTTTGTTACAGGGGAGTCGTCAGAGGTACAGGGCTGTAACTGGTCCTGGCCCTGCCAAACACCTATGCAGGCATGGTTTGCCCTTGGTAAAGCCATATGAGCTGTTCCTGATACCTTCTTGTCCTTCACGTGCCTGGGCAAGGTTTCCCAAAGAATTTAGCCCATAACCTTCACAGCAATTGAGCTGAAGTTGGTAGCCTCCTTCTCACCCATCTTAAAAAGATTGTGAGTGACATCTGCCTTTTTCCAGTCACCAGAGACCTCCCCCAGTTAACAGCTACCCTTGAAGAGGATGATAGCCACCTTGTGATGGCAGCCAGGTCCCTCAGCACCCTCAGGACAATCCCTTCCAGTCCACTGGTTTGCTGTAATTGTCCCTAACTGTATCGTCTTTTACTGTGGGCAGCCACACTTTAAAAAATCTGATAACACCGTAGCTATCGCAAAACACATCATTGCTTCGTGTGATTTATTCTTCTTTCAGCAGCAATACCTGTTAAAAGGTCAGGGTTATCTGATCTCGAGAAAATTTGGGGTTTGCTGGGACTGGCAGGTAGGAAACCTGTGAATATAAAAGCCAGAATAAGGTTGACAAATAGTTCTGACTGAGTAAGCAGTCTAGTCATTCAAACAGCTTATACTGAAGTAAGAAAGAGAAAATAGAAACTTGATTTGCAAGCTTATATTTCTGGTTTACAAGACCCAGTAACCACAGAGGTCGTATCTGAGCTTTCTGGGAACGTGTATTGGAAGCCCCCAATGCCCTGTATTGATCACTGCTCTAATGTTATAAAGTTCTCCTTTATTAAAACCTCCTGAAAGTTCAGAAGCCATTTCAGATTCTGCAAGAACAAAGCCCTATCAAAAACTGTTTCCAAGCCAAAAAATAATTAAATAAAAAAGCTTGATTTCCCTCTCTTTTTTCCTGAGGGGGATAGTAAAAGTGAAAGGAAAGCCTCTCTTGTCTGCCTGATGTTACAAAGTCTCCTACAGTACGCTAGTCTTGATGAAATCCTTTTAGGCAGAAACATTTTGTGGAAAAGTGCATAGGAAAATCCCTTTCCTCATCTTTCAAGATTAAGCATGGATTTGAACCAGAATTAAAAATTGAGATAACTCTTAGCAATGAACATCATTAAATTCTGGATTTAAGCATTATAGCCTGCGGTCTATAAGTTTCAATAAAGCAGGAATTCATGAGACATTTTGTCTGATCTTCAGAGTTACTGCAAAAGCAAAACCAGTGTTTCAGAAAGTTCCACTTTGTTCTGTGAATGAGCCTTCTGTGGTAACTTAGGAACTCATGAACAGAACACAACACAATTAAATTACATCCATTGTATGCCATGGTTAATTGAAAAAAAATCTCTAATAATAGGCAAAAAAAGAAATATTGTTAAGGAAAGATAGTCTTGTCCTACAGGTTATTTTTCTAATGGACTTTTGGAATAAAAGTATTAGTAACAATTTGCACATCTGTAGACGCGTTAGTACACCAGCTCATTTTAAGGACCTCCTCACCTCCAGAATGATGCAATCTAGGAGAAATGTCTGTTCTGTGTATTTACTTTTTAAGGAGCTGCACTAAAGGGTATGTACTTATGTAATAATTTCTTATATCTTATAAAGAATTTACATATTATATTAAAGGAAGCTGAATGCTTTTAAATCATATATAACTCAGTGATGCACTGAGGTTTATAGACCTAATTTTTAAGAAAATGGCTTTACACTTTTATTTTTAACTATACACTTTATTTTTAAAGCATTTTTTCATCTAAGTGCCGAGAACATTTAGCTTGATTGTACATCTCAAGTGTATTTCAGATATCAAAAAAGTTATGTCTCATAGTAACTCTACTGGTAGGTTTTTCATTCTGCACATTTGTTAGGTTGGAAAATAAAGGTAACTTACTTCAGACAGACAGAATCTCTTAAACTGGGCTTTTAGGTCAATGCGTATCTAAAGGTTTTGTGTGTTTTGTAACATTCTATGGGATGTTTCCTGGCTTAAAACGCTTCTCTGTGCACAGTTCTCTTTACAGCTGACACATCTTCCTCTGGCACCTCTTCATGTAGTTCCACTTCAGCAGCACACTCTTAGGAGAACTGTTAGCATTCTCATAAACTTTAGAGATAAGCCTGTATTTACTCACCCATCTGTGGTAATGGGGTATTACATCCAGCCATTCTTCCAAAGGACTTGATTCTGCAAAATCTTGAATCACATAAATAACTGCAAATATTCATCAATTACAATTCTGAGGCTCATTTTCTTAAGTTTCCCCAACTTTTTTTTCCTTGAAATGCATTTCTGAAAAAAAAAGGCATGCTATACAAGTCACAAACTATCAATAAGTTTACAGCACTCTTACTGAGCAGAAGTAAGCTGTATTTATAGAAGCCCTTTTGCAGAAGAGAATAAAATAAAAGTTGGAGCTCCCTGAAAGGATCATCTAGAATGTATCTAGAATGTATTGTTATTTCTGGCTACAGACCAAACTGATATTGCTTGGTTTCTTTTTTTCTTTTGCTTGATTTCATTTCATTTATGAACTATGATTGCAGAAGAAGAAAATGTGTGTAATGAAGATAAGGAGCAGGAAAAAGAAGCAAAGAAGAAAACAAAGAGGAACAGACCTCTGAGTCTTTTAGGTTTTTTAAAAGACACTGAATGCAGGCAAAAACTGAGAGAACAGAAAAAAGAAATGCAATTATGATGTAATAGAAAACTGAAAAATCCCAAACCACACACAGTGGAAGCAATTCACTGGCAATTTTCTGTAAGATTTCTAAGTGTCTTATCCCCAAGAAGATTAAATTTTGAAGAATGTAGAGCATGGATCCATAGTACACCATAAATGATTTCTGCCTTGTCTCATTAAAAATAAATAAAACCTCAAATAACTATAAATATGGAGACTAACAGAAAAAAAGATTCACCAGATTCTTAATTTCTTTATGTGATTTCTACAGCACACCAGAAGTGTGAAGTACTGAAGAATAATTTCCCAGTTCAAGATCTAAACAGAACCCTCTAAAATTTGACTGTTACAGAACAAAAGACAGTGTATTTGAAAGCCTGAAACACTTGTTGTATTTGACAAGTATTGTGAATAAACCCCAATAAACATTTAAATACATCATACCATGATATGGAAGTCACTGTGTTTCTAAACCATTTATCTTCTTAAATCAAAGACTGTCAATTTAAATTCCACATCTTTCCAGTATCAAACTACATTATTTTTATGTCAAACTGCCAACCAAAAAAACACTGGAGAAGAAAATGGGAAATGTATTTAATCTTACTATAAACATTATGTCTTTTCTTAAGCATTTTCAGTACTAATTCTTCATTTTTTTGTCCTTTACAGGAAAAGAGTTTCAGTTCTGTCAGAATTTTCTAACAACTTTGGAAAAAAGTGCTCCATTTATTCAAACCATATTTCTTTTTTAAAGGATCAGCTCTTGAAGGTCTCTCCCTTTTAAAAGCATCAAAATTCTTAAATCATCTCAGTTTTACTTTTGACTTTTTCAACAACACATTTATTTCCTGATAAAAATTTTTATTTTGAAAAATTTGGTTTTCAACACAAAAAAAATTACAAAACTGAAACAAATTTTTAAATTCCAGTGACATAAAAGACTGATGCAGCTAATTTTTGGTTTGGAAGTTTATCTACAATTTGAGATTTTGACATTCCATCTTTCACGCAAACCACAAGAGTTGTGGTAACAGACACAACTGCATCAGAGAAGGCGGCTGAGCTTAGCTACAGGATTTGACATTGAAAATATGATTCATTTACCTAAACAAAAATTCTAACTAGTTCCAGCAGGTCTTGTCTATTCATACATCCCCATGTAGGGCACTTCTGCAGATAGCAGGCACATTCAGTATCAGAAGCAGAGTGTGATGTGAAATAGAGTTCTCATTACCTTGGGCACCTTGTAAAGTAACATTATTCACTGAAGAACCTGAAACTGAAGTTACTGCAAATGTCATAATTCCTCACACACCTGCAGGAATGCAGCAGAGTAGCTGATATGCGGTGAGTAGTTCACACACAACTGTTGGGGCTTGCTGAATTTGGCAGCCGATAGACACGGCTGCTGCAGCTCTCGGTTCTCGGGTCCCACTACTAGTGAGGCTGAGCACGGTTCTCAACAGGCATGGACACACGCACCCACATGGCCAATCACCCCATGCTAACTTGGGTGAAAAACAGTGCCTTCTCCAGCACCCACATAAACTGAAACAAATATGCATGGTATGGAAAGCCTGATCCTATGCCACTTCTCCAGCTGACTAGGATTGGAGTCCAGTAGTGGACTACACACACACACACAGTGACACACACACATACATTTATATATACACACACATGTACAAAACAAAACATGGATCAGTCCAGTAGCTGGCCTTAAACAGTGGCTGGCCCATGGATTCCCTGGTCTTCCCAGCTGCTGCCACATGAGCCTATGAACCTCCACGTTTTTTGTCTTACCTCTTATGCACTGGTTGGCTAATCTGTCTTAAAGTTGGCTAGTGTTCACATACATGCAGTCAGAATAGAGAGCATACCCACACAGAACATAGTTAAAAATTTAATGAGAATATAGGCTAGACTATGGCGATGAAGTGCAAGGTGCAGATGACCTGTTTACACTTTTACCTTTTATTATCTCCATTTCTCTCTTTTTTCCCAGGCTTGTTCCATACTTTTCCTTGCCTTTGCTCCTTCCAATAAAGGTTCTACAATAAGTCCTGTGAATTCTTAGTCTCCTGAATATATTCCACAATAAGTTTTAGACAGTCTTAAAATGCTCTTTCTCTTGCATCCCATAATTAATCCTATAGCTCTCTTCAGCAATATCCTCGTTCACTCCACAAGTCATTTAGGGAGGAAGCTTCTTTCCTTGACTTATCTTGGGAGATGAGCACCCACATACTGGGCTCATTGTTCTTCTTGGGCAGCCCTGGGGCAAGCAGACCCTTCTTGCACCCATGGAGTTATTGGGGTCCTTGGTCTGTCATTGTTCCTCTGCTCTTCACCAGGCGTTAGTGGCTGTGGTGATATAACAACCTAGAAACGTACTCTGAGTAGTATTCAAAATACTAAAAATAGAATGATTATTTGGTCATATTAGGTACATGGGGCACTCAGGGTGTGAGCAATCTGTTTGGGAGGCTTGGGAGCAGGAAGGTCAGCAAGGGCCAGCTACTGTGAGCTAGGAGCTATTCCCATGAAGAAACAGTTAGCTCATTTTGAAAAGGGCCTAAGAAGAAAAGAGCTGAAGCAAGGTACTCTGAACCAAATGTCTCAGGGAATGAGGATGGCTCCCTGGGGCACATGATGAAGGTGACAGAGGCTGTCACAGCTGGTACAACTGTCTGGAAGGAGCCATTTACCTCACCTTGCCCCAGTCCTCTGTCTGAAAAATTGGAACCTTAAAGGCTGAAAAAGTGCATAACATCTGACAGATACTCAGAAATAATGCCACTATTGTAACAAAAAGATAAAACATTTCTAATGGTAAACAGTTTTTCCTTATCCAGGTTGTAAAGGCTATTTAGGTCTTGTACACCAAGTCATTAGAAGTCCCATATGCCCTCTGTCTGGATGTTTGGTTTCCATCTGAAGAATAGCATGGGACAGTGCACTTTCCCCATTGTTACTTCAATATACAGTTGGTGTATATATGACTACTGACAGTGTCAAGGATTTGGAACTAGGAAGCACTCCCCACACCGAGAATTTATTAGGTGCTATTCAGGAACTTAAAACTCTTTTGTACATGTAATAAGTAATCATATGGCTCAGCTTCAAGATATTTTTTGGAGAAAGTGACAGCCATAGTAAGGTTGGGCTCCACAGTCTACTTTTTATTTTCTCAGCTTGTGAAAGAGAAAGGATAGGAGGCAAGATAATCTCTTTAATGTCTTTAAACCACAACCCTGAGAGACCAAGACTTTCAAAGGAACGATGACAATTGTGATGTCTACTGTGAATACATAGACTTGTTTAAATGACTCACTTTCTGGCATGCTGAAGAAACTATTGATCAAGAAAGATCAAGTAACATGTTATAGAGAACTACAGAAGAAAAATATAACAAATTTCTATGCAAAGTAGTGTACCGGGGAGTTCCTCTCCGTACAGCAGTTAGAGAAGCACAGCAGGAAGCCAGGAAGCAAGCACCTGTTTTTAGGACAAAACCGATTTTCTTTGGATAATTAAATAATTAAATTAAGTAATAATAATTATGCTGTTAGAAAAACATCATATTAGCAGTGTATATTTCACACATACTACACTGAGATTGATGAGAAGCAGCTGATGGCCAGATTAATATTATACATGCCAACGCAATGAGATAGAAGTTCCTTCTTTGCATCTCATAGAAGTACTGTATATTGTGACATCTGAAAGAAATATCATAAATGGAAGTAGTCACAAATTTTCATATGGATTTTTTCAATTTAAAAGGTCATGATTTATTGAAACAATCTCTTAGTAAGAGAGTGTCACTGAATTTTCTGGGTAAAAATAAATTCATAACTGTCAAAGCTCTTATAGGTTTTTAAAATCTATTTTCTGTTCTTCAGAAGAAAAAAGACTTTTAATATTAAAATATAAATACATTTATGAAGGGAAAAATAAAAGCCAAAGCTGAGATGAAATGTTTTCAAAATTACTGCACCAGAATGTTTTGATTAATCTTTACAGATGTTTCTCTTTTTAGCATTTTCATTAAGATATATTTCTCACATATTCAGTGTTTCTTTCCAACTCGGCAAAAAGCAATTTAGTTGCTTAAAAATGGGCAACTAATGCCATTGTAGATGCTCTAATGTTTTTCTCAGATAGTCACATGGAGCTAGCGTGTCTGACCAAGGACCATGGCAGGTGAGGGGCAGCAGACGGGTACCTCGAAGAGCTCTGCATGTCTATATTTAGGCAACTGAATCCTGCATTTTGTGACCTTGTAAGCCAAAATTATTTGGCGAACATATGTAAACACTTCTTCACATTCAACTATGACACTTCATGTGACTTTTGTTTGCTTCTTGCCAGAAACCAAGTGGCAAACTCCACTCTCCTTAAGTCTAATGCAAAATAAACAAGGGAATTAGCAAAAAGATTACCTACTTTTACTCTGATCGTATAAGTTATAAGAATGTTTCAGCTTGCTTTTTTTGTTTTTAATAAGTTCATTTTCTTGATCCCAGGTTTTGATGGGTAGAACGCGCAAATGGAAACTCTAACATCTCACAGTGCTGTTCTTTATAAAGTAAAGGTGTAAACAGGAATTAAGGAGAAAAAATAAACTAAATTCTGAAGAGTGTTTCTCTGATTTTACATTTCATATCTATCTATAATTTGATATTATTAAATATAAAATCTGAATGCACAAGGAAATCAGCTATTAGACATTTCTTTGGTGTTTATAGGGAGAAAAAGCAAGAAACTGAAATTGGGAAATTTTAAAAGAATTCTATTTTATGTTTATATTCATGGTTGTTACAAATAAAGATTGCCTGAGACCAATGGTCATATTCCAGCCATAGGAAAGTAGAACATAACACAAATACAGCATAATCTGTAGAAACTTGTTTTCATTTTATCCTTAAAGCTTCTTTGTTTCTAGTAGCTTATTTTTTTAAGGTTTTATCTAAACCTAATTCTAAACATATTCTTTCTTTCTTTCTTCTTTGATATATATGTGTCTCAAATTCAAACATGGACACACATATACTGCCTCAATAAAACATTTACAGCTGGTGCAATTAGAAACAGTTAAGACAGTATCCCAGAGTACCTGGATCGCATAGGAAAATAATGTAGTTGCAGAGACCAGCATTATAGTGCCTTAGAGCTAGAGAAAGTATGAAAACCATGGACAAAATGTGAAGAAATTGTTAATTTTTTTCTTTTCCTCCTTGGAAATAAAACCTATTTTTTTGAACATTTATTCATTTTCTTCCTGAACTCTTGAGGAGGTCCAGTGAATTATGCACTAAAAAATTGTGCTCCCTCCAGATTTGTTTCAGTCAAGTTAATGATTGCTCTGAACCAAAATCCCAGATCTTAGTATATATTTACTTTTACTTTACATAGATTTGCAACTTGACAATGTAGTTTCTAATATCCATCACGGTCCAAGACACAGTTCCGTATCTCAGCTCTCACCAGCTTTGGACAAATGAGGACACAACACAACTTTGCAGGTTTGACCCCCTTTGAAAACTTTGCGATAGTGATGTATTCAGAGATCTTTACTGGTTTTGAACTAACAACAAAAAGAAACATGTATTTTCTGAACAAACTTTTTTGTAAATTTATCCCCTTTTCTAGTCAGAATAACATAGTTTCAACCCTACTAGCATTTGTGACAGATTTTACATATTAATGAAAAGAATGTCAAGAGACTGTGAACAATAAAAGGGTAAATGCATGACAATATGCACTGTTATGTCTGCAAGGGCAAACAAATGCTCCCAAAAAGGTGCTGTAACTGAACTAACTTGTTGAAGGACTTGAAGGTCAGTTTGAGGCAAGGGACTTGGTAAATGGAAGAAGTCATGTTGCCCACAGAGCTGCCCTGTCATACAAAGTATTTGCTTCCAGAACTGACTCAAAGGCACTTCCTTTCCAACACAATGCATTCTTGATTTGTCAGGAATGTGACATACTCTATTAAAAGTGGGTACTGGTAAGTGTCTTCACAGAGCAAGTTCTGCTGAACAGGCTGCAGAAGTGTCACATTTTGTTAGAGCTGCTTCCTTGTCCTCATGTCTCATTATGCATGGACAACTATACTGGAGAGTATCAGTTAATGAAATTAATGCTGAAAATGAAACAAAACCCAAGATGACTACATGGCAATGCCATAATACATCTCCCCACTTTAGAACATGTTACAAAACAAAGGCATAGCTTTTAGCTGTAAAAGAAGTAACAATGTAAAGGTGTAGAAAAAGAAAGGTACTCACTATTTCAGCTGACACCATTATATTTTAATTGGTTTTGATGTACTTGCAAATCACTTTAAATGGCTGTGGAAGGAACATATTACTTCTGTTGTTTAATTTATACAAACATGTCTGAATTTACTATTTTCCTTTCCCTCTCCGTACGTTACTTGGTCTTTTTAACCTCCTGTTATGACTTGTAAGACAGAGATTTCTTCCAGTGTTTGCCAATATTTGTCTATGCTGGCTCGAATAATCTGAGTCTAAAATGCATTGGGACCCACACACACTGTTCTCAATATACATGACAGATAACAACAGATAGCAACTGGGAAAATAATGCAAAATATAGGGATTAGGGGTCCATCATACAGTTCTATTGACACTAGCATTGTTTTACCTGAATATTCTACAGAGCTGTTATGGAGTTTTTCATTCTTGAAAGAAAGATCTGTCCCTGAGGCATCTACTAGATCATACCTAAGACAACATTCATACTGTCTTTAGTAAGTAATGCCGCAGTGTTACTAGAGTTCCTGGACAAAGTGGCACTCATCAGCCATAGCTACTTTTTGGAGCATTGAGGCAAGGATGTGTCCTCCAGCATCTCTAATACAACAAGAGGAGTATAAGGGAGTCCACTAGTGCACAAAATAATTTGGTTTGTACAGTCTTCCTAAATGGCAATTCATACTTGTCATGGTTTTAGCTGGGTTAGAGTTAATTTTCTTTACTCTAGCTGGCCTAGTGCTGTGCTTTGAACTTAGCATGAAAACAACGTTGAGATAACACACCGATGTTTTGGCAGTTGCTGGGCAGTGCCTGTACTAGTCAAGGACATTTCCAGCTTCCCGTGCTCTGCTGGGTGCACAAGAAGCCAGGAGGGGAGGGGGCACAGCCAAGATAGCTGATTCAAACTGGCCGAAGGGATATTCCATATCATGTAATGTCATGCCCAGTATGTTAACTGGGAGGGGCTGGCCGGGGCGGGGAGGCAGCAGTCGCGGCTCAGGGACAGGTAGTGTTGGTCGGAGGGTGGTGAGCAGCTGTATCGTTTGTGTTTCTGTTTTATTTTTTCCTTTTCCATTTTATTATATTATCATTATTGTCATTATTATCATTATACAATTATTATTTTATTGTAATTATTAAACTGTGTTCTTTTCATCTTCCGATTCTCTCCCCCATCCCACAGGGGTGGGGGCAGTGAGTGAGCGGCTGCGTGGTGTTTAGCTGCTGACTGAGGCTGAACCACGACATTACTGTTCTTGGAGAAAAACACAGGGCAAAAGGAACCATTTATTTGTCTTGGAGGGCAGTTGTTGTGTACTTGTGATAGGCCCAAACCCAAATTCCCCCAAATAACATCCTCTTTCCTCTACCCTACCCTCCATTTGGAAAGTTATACAGGAAGTGAAAGACAAGCATACAGAAGAGATTCCTGTTGAAAACTCAGCACTCAACTACTAAATAGAAGAGATTTACAAGATAATAGTGATCTTGACTTCTGTGGTGGGTAGACCCTGGCTGGATGACAGGTGCCCACCAAAGCCACTTTATCACTCCCCCTCCTCAGCTGGACAGAGGAAAATATAACTAGAGGCTCATGGATCGAGGTAAAGACAGAAAGAGATCACTCACCAATTACTATCACAGCCAAACAGACTCAACTTGGGGAAACTAGTTTAATTTATTACCAGTCAAATCAGAGTAGGGTAATGAGAAAATAAAAACTAAATCTTAAAACACCTTCCCCACACCCATCCCTTCTTCATGGGCTCAACTTCACTCCCAAGTTCTCCCACCACAGCCATCGCAGGGGGATGGGGAATGGGGGTTGTGGTCGGTTGATGATGCATTGTTTCTGCTGCTCCTTCCTCCTCAGGCAGAGGACTCCTCACACTCTTCCCCTGCTCCAGTGTGGGATCCCTCCCGTGGGAGACAGTCCTCCATGAACTTAAACATGTGTCCTTCCCATGGGCTGCAGTTCTTCACAGACTGCTCCATCGTGGGTCCCCCACGGGGTCACAGGTCCTGCTGGAGGCCTGCTCCAGCCTCCTTCTGGTACATCCACCTGCTCCGGTGTGGGATCCTCTGTGGGCTGCAGGTGGATATCTGCTGCACCATTAACCTCCATGGGCTGCAGGGGGACAGCCTGCCTCACCATGGTCTTCGCCAGGGGCTGCAAGGGAATCTCTGCTCTGGTACCTGGCATATCTCCTGCCCTCCTCCTTCACTGTCCTCGGTGTCTACAGAGTTGTTTCTCTCCTATATTCTCAATCCCCTCTCCAGCTGCAGTTGTGCAGCTTTTTTTTTTGCCTTTTTTTTTGTTCCCCCCCCTTCTTAAATATGTTATCTCAGAGGCACTACTACTGTCACTGATGGGCTCGGCCTTTCCAGTGGTGAGCCCGTCTTGGAGCCAGCTGACATTGGCTCTATTGGACATGAGGGAAGCTTCTAGCATCTTCTCACAGAAGCCACCCTTGTAGCACCGCTGCTAGCAAAACCTTGCCATGCAAACCCAATATAATTTCACAGACTGGTATTTAAAGCACCCCATCAGGCTGTGGAGTCCTGGATTATGCTTCCTGTTTTGTGTTTTACATTTAAGAGTCATTGATTTTAAAACATCCATAGTAGTATAAAGGACTGGTTCACATCTGGGTTTCCTAGCCAGTAGGACAGGTAATAATACTTCAGGCCTTTATCTCTGAAGAGAGGCAATGAAGTATTCTGGGACTGTTGTTAAATTCCAGGATAGATTCTTTAAGTTTTAAACTTGGATCCTACATGGCTCAGTTCTACAGACATAATAATTTATGATAGTCATAATCTTTGTTATCATCATGCAATTCATTTCATTTTTCCCCTTAGCTCAGCAGTCATGATTATAACTTTTATAAAGTAATTTCAGTCAATATTCTGCAGGACCTTGATTCACAAGGGCATACAGGGATGGGAAAGAGGATGTTATGTATTACATTAAAAATTCCAGATATGTTTTTCTTGGTATTGTTTAGTTCACTTCCTTTTCTACTTAGTCAAGATATATATTCTGCTTTTTATTTTCTCTCTTTGTGCCAGGTAAAATGGAAGGGAAGTAATTTCACATATTTTTACCTGTTAATTCTCAGGTAAAGAATGAAGTTATGAACATTTGGCATTTATTTAGCTTGCTCATATGTTAGGTTGCACTTTCTTGAATAATTTATTATGCTCCTTACACTCATGTAGACAAATTAGGATAGGTGAGGGAGTCTGGGAGAGAGACATGAAACTGTTGAGGAGTTGCTATCATCTGAGCAGAGGTTATAAAACAAATCTGAACCTCTAATAAATATGTAACAATGGTGCAGAAATGCAAGATCTTTCTTATAAAAGCTATATGTTGAGGAATTCACAACATAAAACTTTCAGGGTGCAGTTCTGTTAACAGAAAGGTAATAAGAGATTAAAAGACGGCACTACAGAAAAACTACACTATAATTATTAGACCAGTGCCTCACAACCACAGCCATTTATAATCAGAAAGCAATCTACTTTTCTAAAAATGCAAAGGTTATCTTGTGCAATGCTGGCAGAATGGTTTTCATCTATATCCTATTAGAAAATTAAAATAGGCATGGAATACTCAGTTATTATTTTTCAATGTTCTCATTTGAATAGTTTCCTTGCCTGTATGTGAACAGGTATCATTTCATGAACCATTTTCTCAGATCCCACAGATCGCAGAAAATCCAGAGATCATGAGTTGAATAACAGCCTTAGATTTGGCTGCTCCAACAGCTTCTTTGATTAGTCCTTCTACTCAGATGAAGTGTCACGAGTAAGACTAGCTGCTATACATCTTCAGGAGTTCATCTGGTTTTTGCTAGAAGCTGTCTGATAAAGCAAGGGACCAAGATCAGTGTTCTGTTACATTGTTAATATATACTGTCCATCTTCACACGCATGCACAAATACATATACACACATGCACATATTTTACAGTGATTTCTCTTGAGGCTTGGTGGAAGTTGGTTAGTTAAGAAGGTGTTCTCTATGGATTGATCCAATGACATTATTGGTCTCTCTGAAGGCGTTAAGGTCTTAAAAGTTGTAAAGCGCATTCATATCACATGACACCTGATCCTGTGTCTAGAAGAGTATTTCTGCAGCCAAGAAATCTCTGATTTTTCCTGCTGACTTCACTGGAAATTGAACTGTGCCTTTATATTGAAGTAAACAGGGTTAGCAGAAAGACTGACATTCATGTAAATTCATAGATGACTAGAAACTAATAATTATTTCATTCTATACTCAATATATTATGAGATGGGGTTTTGTACTGTTTTAACCAGTGTGAAAGAAATGGCATGAGATGAGGGAAATATTCACTTTAAAATCCCAGTGGAACTCATTATAAAGATGAATTGATTACAATACTGGAAAAAAAAAGAATTAAAAATGAGACTGAAAACAAAAGTGACAATCACATGGGTTTTGGCCTTACGTTTTAGGGCTTTTTTTAATATGCACTTGTTTCATTGCATTTTGACATTTTTGTTACTTGGCCATCATTGAAAATTTATTTGTGGTGCCAGAGAGGATTCAGAAAACAGCAGAAAGGTTGAGAGAAGTGTAACAGAACTCAACAAGTTGAACAGGTATTTTGGGGAAAAAACAGATTTTATTCTTGCTCTTCAGCAAAACTTTGATTTGGTGATGTTGCATTAATAGGTGAAGAAAATTGGCAGAAAATAAACACCCTTACAATCCAGCTGGTCCTTAGATGTCCGAAGGGCTGGGAGCGGATGGGTTTAGATTCTGAGTGATCCCTGAATCAGCACTGTTAGTCTGCAAGGGATTCACTAACAGTACAATCACTATTAGTCTAGTCATGCCCAATAACTCTTCATGGCCAGATTCACTAATAGTGTGATTTATTGAAGCAACAGAAATGCAGGTTCTTATTAGATCGCCGGTGATAAATGCACAGACTGCAAAGCATGTGCAAGTATAAAGTGCTAAAACACAAAACAACAAGCTTGTTCTCTAAACTTCCTAGGGAATCACTCGATATAACCAAGTGTCTGAGTCTTACCCAATAGGCATCCCTATGGGGGAGAAGAGAGGTTCAGCCCGTTGACTGATTGCAGTAGTCTGTGATGGTATCTTCCCCAATGTCCCTATCTCTTGGGGTCATTTTTATACTATTTTATGTTTAGGTGAAGCTTGAGTGACTCTAGTCATGCATACTTTCATTATTGATTGGTGTAGAAATTCTTCGCTGTCATTTAAAGGGATAGGCTAAGAGAAATTCAGAGCACACGCTCAGTGAGGGGTGGTCATACCTTGGAGGCGGGTAACTTTGGGATGGAGGTGTGAATTTTAGTACTATAATGAGGTTATAAAATGATCAAAGTTTACCCACAGGGCATGATGTTACTGCGCTGGTCAGGACATGGCTCCATGGTTCCATCCAGCCCCCAGATCTGCAGTGATTTAGGGACGAGTTTGGCCATGGAGCCTTTGCTTCAATCCCTCTTTCAATTATCTCCCTTAGATTACTACACCGAGCTCCCCCAGTGTTCCGAACATCTACGAGTGCAAGTGGTGTTGCTTAGGGGACAGTCACTGAACCAATTTCCAGCATGTCAAATGCATTCCACTCTGGAAGTTAACTTTTATGAAATGTGGATATAACTTTAGCCTCAATAATTTCAGCCTCAATAATTTCACCCCCAGTAATCATTCCACAGGTAATTCTGCAAAATATGATCCTTATTGCAGCCACAATGTCAAAAAATGAGAAAAAGAAAATAAGGTCCTACAGAATTTTCCAAGCACAAAACTAACTCTCAGGTGATAAGGGTGAAGCATTTATAAGCTTTTTTTCTGTTTGTAACGTTGGTTACAAAGTCTTGGGCAGCTGGCTCTAGGTGACCCTGCCTGAGCAGAGGGGTTGGACCAGACGACCTTCAGAAGCCCCTTCCAACCTCAACTATTCTGTGATTCTGTGGTTGAAAACTTTGCCATCTGTGTTTGACACAAGTCAATGAACTATGGAATAAAACATTTTTTATTTCTCTTTAAGTTAAATGTAAGGACAATTTAAAGGGAAATCAGATTTGTGTCATTACTTTGTTTCTTCAGGGAGAAGTGAGCACCTAGGCAGTGTGGCTGAGCTTATTTTGAAGATGCATGTCAGCTCCATAAGAGGTGGAGTTTGGTAGGGTACAAGCATAGTAGTCTCACTCCAGTGGAGTAGTGAAGTATTGTTCAGCAAAGTGAAATGGTTTATGAATGCCAGAATCTCCCTGCCCCATTCCCTTGCCTCAGACTCTTATAATGACTTTACATAAAGAGATTCCTGAATTGCAGCAATGTAGGAGAGATGAAAATCAATCTTACAATGCATCTATATGACCTCTGGAAGGCAAGCATAACCCTCATCCACCTTCCTCTAAATTGGTGTCAACTTTTGTAGGCTCAACCAATCCACACATTGTGTTGCTGCTGTTAACGTAATGGTGCCTCAGGCTAATGTGATAGTGATTATAAATATTATGTATATAAGCATTTCATCAACCTGTAAAAAAAAGTAAAAAATATTTTTATTTAAATGATGGGTTTTCTTCTTATGCAGATTACTTTTTCAAATCAGCTATGGGAATATTTTTCTTAATTTTAAATTATTTATTCATTGCATATAAAACTGTATTTATTACATTGCATTACTGTTACCTGATTATGAATGAAGATCTTAATATGCTTAGCCATATTTCAATGCAAATTTTCCTTTTTATTTCCTATCTAAATTAATTCCCTATAATCACTAAGGGATCAATGACAAATAAGATTAGTTCATACTAACATACTAAGAATGTATTCTGTTTAATGTAGTAGAGTATTAACTCATGTTCTAAATCCAGGTATTGAAAGATTTTGTGTAAATGCAAAATGCAAACTCAGGGTTAGATTTAGTTGACCAAACATTGACCTCAAGTGCCACTTGAGCTGCTTTGGGATATTCCTCCTGGTCTACAGACACTTTAAAAGCACCTGGGCTACCAATATATCTCATATCAACCAGAGCTGTGTAGATACGTGAAATGTCCATGAGTATCCAAAATGATACTTGGTGCCTTTGTACAGGCACTCAAATCTTACTCCAGAGTTATTATTTACCTAAGTGCCTACCTTCGCATTACAGTCAAATGAGAGCTGGTATCATTTCGTCAGTTGAATCATTCTATAGACTCTGGTGACTGGCACCATCCAAAATACCATATGTTACTCTATTCAGCCCATACTTTTCCAGAAGGACATGGAACTTCCATAGACCTTGTGTTGAGATGTGCCAATGTGTTACATCTCAAAAGGCACCTGAGTCAAGTCTAAAATCTTCCACAAATACAGTGGCATATTGGATACTAGCTAACAAGTGGACACTTAAATGTATGTGTCTAATTCTCCTTTGCAACTTGTTCACATTGGCAAATATCTTGCTTTCACTATTAAGGAAAACACACATAACAGCTGTTTTAAAATTGAGGATATTACTTTTAATTTCCCTACAGTGCATGGTGTTTGTGTTACTTTTGTGCAGTCATCAGCTAGCAAGACCCTATGAATTGAAAACAGAGCATCAGCTGACACTGCACAAAGTTATTTAAAGAACAAAAACTATAGCAGTACCAAAAATAAAAGATAATAAAATCTGTTAATGAAAGTATCTCTTTTGCAGAAGAAAGCCTCCTTGTAAAACAATCTAAATTGCGATACTGTTGATTACAGATCCAAGATTACAAGAAGCATTAAACATAGAAACCTTCTCAATTACTTTGCATTAACATTTTGGTTACTTTGCCTTGAAGTCCCTATTGGTAGCAAATGGCATTTGTGCTTAAAAATATATTGTATCTGTTGGATTAAAAGCAAAAATATATGTTTATTTTTTATTTTAAATAATTGAAATATAAAATTAATCAATCCACATTTGCAATTTCTTGTGCAATTGGAAGTAGATAGGACTCTGAATTCTTTTATTCATTATGCTAGACAGTCACCACTTTATATGCACCACAAAAACTGAAGTATTGTAAGTACCTGCAGCTGTTTTGTAGCAGATGGCTATAGTCAGCAAGTGATTGGTTTTTTACTCCTATCAAGGCACAGCACTTTCTTCAATGGCCCAATTAAAAAACACAAAAACAAAAACCCACTGACCGTTTTAGAACATATAATTTGGGTTTTTTCTCTCATTTTGCCTTCACCATACTATTTCCTTAGCTTGGTTAAGATTTTTGGGTTTGACATTTTTCAAGACTCCTACTTGACAGTTTTTGAATTAGCATGGTATATATCCCCTGCAGACATCAACGGAGCAGAGTCTGGATGGAGTCCTGTCACTAGCAGTGTTCCCCAGGGGTCTCTGCTGGGTCCAGTCCTGTTTAATATATTCATCAATGGCCTGGATGATGGGATAGAGTGTAATCTCAGCAAGTTTGCTGATGATACAAAGCTGGGAGGAGGGGCTGATACACCAGAAGGCTGTGCTACCATCCAGCAAGACCTGGACAGGCTGGAGAGACTGTTCAAATGGCAACCTGATGAAATTCAACAAGAGCAAGTGCAAGGTCCTGCACCTGGGGACAAACAACACCATGCACCAGTACAGGCTGGGGGCTGGACTACTGGAAAGCGGCTCTGTTGAGAAGGACCTGTGAGTGCTGGTGGACAACAGGTTGACCATGAGCCAGCACTGTGCCCTTGTGGCCTAGAAGGCCAACGGTATCCTGGGCTGTGTTAAAAGGATTGTGGCCAGCAGGTCAAAAGAGGTTATCCTCCCCCTCTACTCTGCCCTAGTGAGACCACATTTGGAGTGCTGTTTCCAGTTTTGGGCCCCCCAGTTTAAGAAGGACAGGGAACTGCTTGAGCAAGTCCAGCAGAGAGCTATCAAGGTGATCAGGGGACTGGAGCATCTCCCTTATGAGGAAAGGCTGAGACACTTGAGTTTGTTCAGCCTGTAGAAGAGAAGACTGAGGGGGGATTTCATCAATACCTATAAGTATCTGAAGGGAGGGTGTCAGGATGATGGGACTAGGCTCTTTTCAGTGGTTCCCAATGACAGGACAAGGGGCAATGGGCACAAGTTGGAACACACGAAATTCCAGCTAAACATGAATAAAACCTTCTTTCCTATGAGAATACCAGAGCAGTGGAGGAGGCTGCTCAGGGAGGTTGTGGAGTCTCCCTCCCTGGAGACATTTGAAACCCGCCTGGATGCAGTCCTGTGCCCCCTGTTCTAGGTGTCTCTGATCAAGCCGTGGGGGTTGGACAAGATGATCTCCAGAGGTCCCTTCCAACTCCTACCATTCTGTGATTTCCGTGATTCTGTGATTCTCTCCTCTGAAGGAAACTTATGCTGATAATCTTAAGACTTCATTTCACAGATTCAGAAAGCTTAAAAATATTTCAGTCTTGTTTGGAGAAGGGCTGGGAATCAGGAAGGTATTAATCAGGTGAGATTTTTTTTCAAGCACACTGCAAATATAAAAATTACCCACTGGGACCGAAACACCAAAAAGTAGGACAAATTAGTTGAAGCTACCTTAGGAAACCTCTATCCCATTCCTCTTAGAAGGGAGGAGGGACTCAGAGATTATGAAGGGTTGCTCTACAGGTTTCTTAAACTATAGTCTGTAGTCCAGTGCTGATCAATAATGACATTTAAAGCAGATTAGAACAATATTGTTCTCATGATTGCTTTTTTTATCCAATGAAGTTTGATGTACAACTGCCTATAAAAGTGTATATATGTACACACACATATGCAAGTCATTAAGAATCTTTAACTGGAGAATAACCCTCCCATTAGACTGTATTTATTGAATTTTAACTTCATAATGACCCTGAATTTTTATGCTGAATCTGTAAAGAAATACCTTTTTGCTGAAGTTCTTTTACTGTTCTTTACACAGGTTTAGTAGGCTATTTGTGGACAAAACTGCTCACGTCTGGCGCTTTGAATATCTAAAGCTTTGCTGAAAGTCAGTAATTTTTGCATTGCACTGAAGAAGGAACTGTTGGAGGATTTGCATTCAGGTCTCATATCAAGTACAAGGAGACAACTACTGAAAAGCTAAGTTCTGTTTCTGTAAATTTTAGGACCTTCATAAAAGCAAAGTCAATAAAACCCAAGGGGACATATTAGTGAAGTCTTCATGGATCTCTTATTAATATATAGTTGCTGTTAATCAGAGTTTAGGTAATCACCTGTCCGCTTGATTCTATCATAATTCTTTCCAGGTTAAACTGAGAATTATCTAAGAAGTATCTAAAAAGTATCTTAGAAACAACTCAAACTTTGCACGTTGATTGGCAGATACATTAGGCAGCCTTAGGCTTGCAATTGCCACCCTTGCAAACAGTATTTTCTCTTTCTCATTTATACTTTACAGCTTGTTCAAATGCAGTCTAAGCTAGTGTGAGCACCATGAGAAAGGACAACGAAGGGAGCAACTTCAAACGAAAATTCTGCAGCTGTTTTATTCTAGTCTGTAGCATAAAGAAGTAGAGGGTCTGATAAACACAGAATTAAAAGTGGAAGAAAAGAGAGGAAGTCATAAGATCTAAAAACCATACTAAATAAAGTATCAGGCGAAGTGCTTGATATAGTACAGGTTCTCCCATGCAGACTATTAAATAGAATAATATCTTGATAGCTGGAACCCAAGGTATCTTATTTCTCTCACTCTAGTTTTAACAGCATCTTTTATAGTCACTTCAAATTTATTTGGAGAATTGAATCATTCCTACCCTCTCCCACCCAGCAGATGACTTAACATATGGAGAAATCAAGATCAGGACTTCATTATGAATCATAGAGTAGAATCATAGAATCGTTAAGGTTGGAAAAGACCCTTAAGATCATCGAGTCCAACCACTTACCTATCACTGCCAAGTCCACCACTAAACCATATCCTCAAGCACCACGTCTACCCTTCTTTTAAATACTTCCAGGGATGGAGACTCAACCACTTCCCTGGGCAGCCTGTTCCAATGCCTGACAACCCTGTCAGTGAAGAAATTTTTCCTAATGCCCAACCTAAACTTCCCCTGGCACAGCTTGAGGCCATTTCCTCTCATTCTATCGCTTGTTACTAGGGAGAAGAGTCCGACCACCACCTCGCTACAACCTCCTTTCAGGTAGTTGTAGAGAGCAATAAGGTCTCCCCTCAGCCTCCTCTTCTCCAGGCTAAATAACCCCAGTTCCCTCAGCCTCTCCTCAGAAGACTAGTGCTTTAGACCCTTCACCAGCTTTGTTGCCTTTCTTTAGACATGCTCCAGCAACTCAATGTCCTTCTTGTACTGAGGGGCCCAAAACTGAACACAGTACTTGAGGTGCGGCCTCACCAGTGCCGAGTACAGGGGCACGATCACCTCCCTGCTTCTGCTGACCACACTATTCCTGATACAAGCCAGGATGCCATTGGCCTTCTTGGCCGCCTGAGCACACTGCCGGCTCATGCTCAGCTGGCTGTCAACCAATACCCCCAGGTCCTTTTCCACCAGGCAGCTCTCCATCCACTCCTCCCCAAGCCTGTAGTGTTGCATGGGGTTGTTGTGACTGAAGTGCAGGACCCAGCACTTGGCCTTGTTGAATCTCATACCATTGGCTCCAGTCCAATGATCCAGCCTGTCCAGGTCCCTCTGTAGGGCCTTCCTGCCCTCCAGCAGATCGACACTTCCACCCAGCTTGGTGTCATCTGCAAACTTACTGAGTGTGCACTCAATCCCCTCATCCAGGTCATCAATGAAGATATTGAACAGGACCAGCACCAACACTGACCCCTGGGGAACATCACTCATGACTGGCTGCCAACAGAATTTGACTCCATTCACTACTACTCTCTGGGCTCGGCCGTCCAGCCAGTTTTTAACCCAGCACAGAGTGCACATGTCCAAGCCGTGAGCAGGCAGCTTCTCCAGGAGAATGCTGTGGGAGACAGTGTCAAAGGCCTTACTAAAGTCCAAGTAGACATGTCCACAGCCTTCCCCTCATCCACTAAGCAGGTCACCTTATCATAGAAGGAGACCAGGTTAGTGAGGGAGGACCTCCCTTTCATAAACTCATGCTGGCTGAGCCTGATCCCCTGGTTGTCCCGCACATGCCGCGTAATGGCATTCAAGACGATCTGCTCCATGACCTTCCCTGGTACCAAGGTCAGGCTGACAGTCCTGTAGTTCCCCGGATCCTCCTTCCGACCCTCCTTGTAGAGAGGCATCACATTCACTAGTTTCCAGTCATCTGGGACCTCCCCGGTTGACCAGGACTGCTGATAAATGATGGAGAGTAGCTTGGCAAGCTCCTCTGCCAGATCCCTCAGTATCCTTGGGTGGTTCGTGCGCCTTTGAGACTTCCTTCTTTAATAACATCCAGCCTTCCTGGACTCATTTACCCTTCAGGACTGCCTCCAAGGGACTCTGTTAACCAGACTCCTTAACAATCCAAAGTCTGCCCTTCTGAAAACCACTAGTTTTGCTGACCCTCTTCCTTACTTCTCCAAGAATTGAAAACTCTATCGTGTCATGGTTGCTGAGCCCAAGACAGCCTCCAACCACCACATCACCCACCAGGCCTTCTTTGTAAACAGCAGGTCCAGCGGGGCACCTCCCCTGGTTGACTCGCTTACCAGCTGCACCAGGGAGATTGTTTATCTCCCACACACTCCAGGAACCTCCGAGATTGCTTTCTCTCTGCTGTGTTGTATTTCCAGCAGATATCTGGTAAGTTGAAGTCTCTCACAAGAACAAGGGCTAGAGATTGTGAGACTTCATGAAAGCTGGTGTAACATAATTTGGGAAGAGCTACTTTAAAACACAGTTGACAATACTATCACTTGGGAAAACTAAGCCCTGCTTTCAGCGGGGTTTTGGAGATGATGACCTCCAGAGGCCTCTTCCAAGTAAATAATAATCCTATGAATCTGTGATTCTAAAGCCTGTTTTATCTTTCAGCAAGTTTGTGGATTAACTGAAGACAGATGACACCAGGCCATCCTGGAAAGAAGGTAAGCATCAGGGCAAAACAAGACAAACTACCATACTACTATATCATGCAATGGTCCTCCCATGCAAATCAGGAGAAATGATGGCAAGGAGAGTGAGCTGTAAGACTAATTTGTCCAACTGGAAAATTATATCAATAACTGTCCCCTTCTTAATTCAGGGCTTATGCATAGTTGAAAGAAGGGCAGACTTCAGTGCAACGTCTTGTGACAGGACTACTGAGAGCTGTCAGGCTTATTAGTTTACTGATAAGTCCACCAGAACACAAGACTACTTCTTCCAAATATGTAAGTACCTTGGTAGACATCACTGCACTGGCTGTCCTTGGTACAGGTTTGTAGTGCTTTCTTTACTGTTGCATGGGTTAAAAATTGAGCATGGTAAAGGGAGATTTCTCCTTCTCTTCATACCTCTCTTTTGACTTCTTTAATCAAAGGTAGACAGTTCAAAAATCAGGCCAGAAAGTAAGGCCTAAACTCAGGTTTTAATATGCCCTCAGAATTTCAAGACTTGGTGAATGTAGTTGAAATTTTTTTTTCTTTAAAGTACCTATCATAGTTATGATGATCTAATGTAAAGGACATAGTTTACTATCTTGCACAACAGCACTAAAACTAAAAATTGATCTGCTAGCATTGTATCTCCCCATCACTGTCTAGTTAAGAGTACACCGAATAATTTAATTCTGTAGGAACAGACTGTTACTTGAACATACATCTTTGAAATTGTTATGGGTGCTTGAGTGATAACTGATTGGATGACCTACCTACATTCTAATAATGAACAGAATATAGAAAGTAATACAGCATATTAAATTGAGGATATAAATCTCTTTCTATTACTACTGTCTTCCACAACACTAATGGAAAGTTCAGCTTTTTATGGCAGCTTAAATAAGAACTGGAAAATGATGAAGCAGGCAAGATTAATTGAGTGCCCAGGAGACATCACTGTTGATGGTCTGCCTCCATTCTGTTGGTCTCCTGCACTCACACTACAGTACATCTGTGTGTTAACCCTCCATTTAAATGCATATTTGTGGCAGATTGAGTTTAAGGTTTTTTTGCTTTGTTTGATGAGATTCATTTTCTGTAAACCACGGGGGCCATTCTTGCATTGACATCACATGTTTGTGCATAAAACTCAAAATTTCCAGGAAGGATACTTGCCCACTCTGTAACTATGACAAATCTGTGGTGTCAGACCAAAAGCCTTGTTACTAAAAAGAAAAAAGGTTTTGTGGGTTCTGTGTCCAGTAGAAAAGTGTGTCTCGGTCATTTCCCTCAACTTCGGATGCGTAAACTGTCTTTGAAACTTAATGGTTTTGTTTTACCTTGCATAATATCCCACCTGATGTGCATATAAATTAAATTAACTCTGTGAGGAATAATTTAGCTTATGAAGTTTAAAAGATATCTGATGTTGATAGTTTTCTATTTTATAGAAGTCTTGCAGATCTGGTTTTTTCCAGAGTGAATTTGGCTTTAGTAATAAGAAAGAGGTTTCTGTTGGCTTATTAAACTCTTTTGTTGAAGTATATTGACTTAGGATTTAACACCAAGAGTCAAGGTAGAAGTTAGTTACTACTCAGTACCTTTAATTGCAAGCTACAATTCAAATACTTAAGAACAAGGTAAAGCAAATAACACTTGTCACCAGTAGCTACAGCCAGTTTTCACCACCCTACCTTAAAGGTACTGAGCTGCTGCTTTCTTAAGAAGTCACAAAACATAAATGAGTGAAAAGGACATCACACTTCTAAAACATCAGAATAACACTTCACTTTGAGAATTCTTTTCTTTATCCTCAAATATTGCTTGTTCTTCACCTTTAGCATTGTTTAGACCCATAAATGCATTTAATTCCTATTTTTTTTGTTGTTAGGCATTCCGGCAAGTCTCCATGTCATTTACTTTTGCTTATTGTAATATTCACAGGGTCTGAGGTTAGCAATCAGTTGGTGGTTTGTTTGGTTTTGTTTTTTTAACAAACTCCCAGAAAGACCTTGAAGGCAAAGTACACCTTGTAAGCAAAATATGCAAGAGAAAAATAAACAGAAAGCTCTGTAAAAATGAAATGGTCAAAGGGAGACTGTGGTTGCTTCTAAAATTCACAGATACCTCTCTTTCTTCTATGCAGCATTTGTGGAAAACATAAACAAGTAAATGAAGAAGAAAATTTACATCAAGCTGTTTTTTAATGGAGCTCTAATGGATCCCCTTTGAGACCCATGATAACAGGGAAATTCATATGTAGTCTGATTTGCATCTGTGCATTGAGCTGGCTCACAGGTGTTTACCTTTGCTATCTAGCAATAACAGCCAGTTTTTAGGACTGACATGTGACCAAAATCCTCCTCTCATCTCTTTTAAGCAACACAGCCCATAGCCTCAAAAAAATAGTGTGATGATAACTCTTTGTGAAACCGCATTTCTTTTAAATATCTGCACCTAAGAAGTACCATTTTTCACCTTTCCCCTCAAAGTTTCTATGATGTGTAGGTGAGTTGGACAGTTAGGAGTAGAAGATAGAAAGGATAAAACCAAAAAAATATCTCTGGTAGATCATCCCTACCATCACCACCAGCTTTAGCTACTTTCCAGTGATTATAATTTGACACTGATAGAAGTAAGGTGCATGTGTGGTTTCAAGACAGTCTCTAGTGAATTAGCAAGTGTATCACAAAATTCTCATTTACAATGTATTTGTAATTTTCATGCATATGTGGGTATGCATTCATGAGCACACACAGTAATGTAACTAGTTCTCTGAAATGGATTGATCTGGAAAATATTCAGACTGTTGAGAGATGAGATATTGCAAAGAGATGAGTAGAGCTTATATTGCCATTGAAATTTCTTTATGCCTAAGGAGAAGACTTTTGGGTGCTGAGCTTCACCCACTTAGTGACCACAAACTTCATAAACTGCCTGGAATTATTGGCACCTTCCTATGAGATTCTTCACTGACTTCACTCAAGTAAGTTATGGTCTGCTAGGATAGGCTCTAAACTGCTGCTGTACATACAAATCCTAACTTTTGGACTGGTTAATGCTCATTCTCCTGGTCATTTCTTCCTTGAACTTTCATTGGGCCCTCCTGCTCAGCTGTAGCCAGAAAGGAGTTAGTTGCAAGCCAGTTCAGTGGACGCTTGTTTTCTTCCTGACTGGTCTCCAGAGGGAACTCTTCATAAAGCCTGCATATGCTAGCATGTATGAACTTAAAAGGAGTAGGAAGACATATTGACAGCTTCAGAATCAAAATGTGCTCTTCTTATATGGGATCTTTTGTGTGCTTTTCTTCAAAGTTCATCATCTAACATTTTTTGAGATGATTTAGGTACTTGAAATGTTCAAATGTACAGTCAATGCTTTGTTAGAAAGGAACTCATTTCAGTCAGTTAAATAATCCCTATGAAAGTCTTTTTGACACAAATGTAAACTGAATATTCAGAAGAATTTATATGTTCAAATTCATTTCATAAATGTAGGACTAGACGTACGGTGATTTGGAGTTCTGGAGCTCATCAGATTAATAAATAAATAAACATATGTACATATGTATGTATATAATCTTATATATGTCATATCTGTACATTCTTCTGATTTTATTGACATTTCCCATCATAAAAGAAAAATCATGGAAGATTGTCTGGGGACAAATGACCAAGGGAAAAACACACATGAAAGTGTGCAGAGAAAGGGAATGTCTGTTTACCTTAATAGGCATTTCAGTTGTGCCATTTTGGGAAGGGTACAGATGATCAGATGCTTACACAACAAGCATGAAGAATTCAAGTGAATCAGTTTATTAAAGCAGTTGCCTTCAAATGAATTGTCAAAGGCAATTAATAATGTGTTTTGGCTTTAGTGGACAGTCGTCAGTTGTAGTTTCCTGATACGTCTGAAGAGACCAAGTATTGAGTCCCATGAATAGTGTTCATTTAAGTAAAAAAAAAATTATTACAGAAATTGAGATACAAGCCAGAAGTTCAGGAAGTAAATAAGGTGTCTGCAAGAAGTTTGAGGGAATATTTTCATTACAAATACATGAAGGTGCTGAAGGTGCTAACCCAAAATCATGACAGTAGTCAAAGTATAATGTGTTTTAGATACTGTTCAGGATGTATTATAGTGCCTCTGTCAATTCACTGCTTAGATAAAGTCTATCAGATTCAGTATTTTCTCAGTGAGTAAATAAATTATATAAAAAGACAACTTTCACCTTCAATAGTGGGTACCATGAACATGTTTTAGAGACCTAAATGTATCTTGTGTCCTTTCCATTTTCCTGACCTTTTTATACAGAGAAAATCATGCATAAATCGTCAAGATCTGGACAAATATCAGATTAAGAGAACAAAGAAATCATTGAAAAATAGAAAGATTTAAGATGGCAAGCTAATCCAGGGCTACGTCTTACTTGTATCAATTTTTACACCCGCTAAGTTTCTGTGCATCACCTTAGCTGTGTGAGACTCCTCAGCACCTGCAGCAGGGTAGAAACTCGGGGTGGCGGTATCGATGCATCAAATGTGAACAGACACCAACAAACCTGAGCTTATGTCTCCACCACTGGCTTTGTTACGTCAAGTGCTTTGTCAGCAGAGCCCCTAGCGTATGTGTAGAGCATGGCAGCAGAAAGTGTTTTTCTGCCATCATAGTCTCACTAATCCTCTGAATGACATAAACGAAGTCTGACAAAGGCTCTCCTCTATCAGCATAAATGTCTCTGCATAAGGTATTTTTCTGACACAACAATGTCAGTAATAGGTCAGATTTTTTTTCATGCCCTCAGTAATGAAAGCTCTACTGATAAAAATTTTGAGTATGATTTAGACTAACTGCAAGACTAAGAAATCAACATTAAAATCCCTAAGAAGTCTCTCTCCTTGTGTCTGTGTGGAGGAAAAGCTGAGATGGCAGGAGCAGGATTTGTGAGCCACAATGGATAACATCAGGATGAGTTTGATGTGGGGCTGTAAAATTAAGTGTTCATGTCACCCTCTTTCAAAGATGATGTCAAGGAGTTTGGTGAGAACTAAGAAGTGTTTGGGGACTGTAGTGATGTTAATCTGTGATGTGGTTATCAAGATGCCACTTTCTGTACAGTGATATACTGGAAAGATGTTTCTAGGAAACAGACCAAGTAATGGAGGTTATTTACTTTAACTTTCTTTAGGATGCTATTGGACCTGTTGCCATTGCCCTTAGTCCAATGTCAGTGACAGTGCTCTGTAATATAAACTGAATTTATTATTAATTATGCCAAAAATTATAATATTTCTTACCCTTCCCTTCTCAGTTACCAAAAATATTTTACACTAATGGATACAAAACAATATAAGCAATTAATGTACATTATATACCATGCATATAGGTACATATGTACCTAGATATAGTATATACCACTACATTATATATAGTATATGTAAACATATAAATACGTATATTCACATTGTATCTAGCCCATGCCTTGAAATTCTAAGTTTTAGCTGATTGTTTAGACTTAGTGAAGCATAAAATGCAATTTTACTGGAAAAGCCCTGATATTCCACTCCCTCTAGTGACAGATTCTGAGGCCATTAGAGGTACACTAAGGTCTGATCCAAGATTTGTGCATGTCAGTGAAATGTTTGTTTATCATTACCATTCTACTGTTATATAGAGATGTACGGTCTTGAACCAGTATATTCAAGATAGTACAATTTCTTTATAAAGGCAAGGCCTAAGTTCAGGACACCTTCTTCTAATGTGACTCATCTGACATTTAATTTTAAACTTATAAAGTATCCCTGGAATAATTGAAGCAAAGTTCAAGCATTTTGCCCTCATTTTTTTGCAATTACAGTTCATAATTAATTGTACTATTATAAGGCATTTCTTTATTCATAGCATTCATTCCAAATTTCAATTTTCTCCAGTGTTTGCTTTTGACTTCAGCTGCCTCCTTTTAGCTATTCGTATTTATTTAATTAGGCATGACTATTTTATCTGCAATTCATATACACTTTATTACTGCAGCTAGGTAACTGAACTTATGAACCCAAGCTTACCACATAGGCAGTAAGTAACAGAGATTTTCTGGCTTGAATGTTTTTTCTTTGAATGTTTTCTTCTAGACCACATATCTATTGCCTGAGTAGTAATCATCTTCATTGCTACTCTCTTAAAGATCTTCTGACACTACTGGCAAAGATCCATTCACATGCAGATCTGGCTTCTGATTTCTGTTCACTAAGCACTCCTCACTTCAAATGGTACCCAGTTGTATGGAAGTCATTTTTACTAGTTCTGTTTGAATAACCCAGTCAGGCCTTATCACCAGGGCTTCTCCCATTGCTGTCTGTTCCTCTGTCTCAATGTCTCTTGTATTGTTGGTTACAGAGGGAAACACATGTTTTCAAAAGTGGGAAAGTAAAGCTCTTTCTCCAATATACTCTAATTCTTAGGGTACTGGCTTAGGAGATGAAAGAAAAGACTGAGACTCCTCTAGGGAAAGCTGTTATTCAAAAAGTGGGAACTTAAAATTTTTTGTGAGAATAATTTCAGACACCTGCACTTATGGACAGGCCTAACTCTCTAGAGCATGAATGGTGCTTAAAAGACGTCTCTGACTTGAGATATTGAAGCTGGGTCAAGCCTGTGCTCCACCAGTCCTGTGTGGAAGGTCCTTCATCAGCTGGAGGAGTTCCAGCATCCTCCAAGGGACGCTCCCTGGTCTCTTGCCGGCCTGTAGATAACAGCCTAAATACTGTACCTCAGAGGTCTGAATCATTACCTGTGCAATGTGACAGGTTCCTCATGCCTGTGTCTGGTTAGATAAATGAATCTCAACTTTGGCTGATAGAATGTATTCTATAGTGTCATATATTGAGATTTAACTGTAGTATTCATGCAGTTAAACTAATATATTGTTGACATAAATTATTGCCTTTCAGGAAAAATATATGTCGTTGAATACAATAGCTAGAAGTCTTTGGTAAAATCTTATTTTACTATAGCAACTATTTAATCTGCAACTTTCCTTAGGGAATTTTTATGTTGTACTCCTAGATTACAAGACACAACTTTATTATTTTCTTAGTTCTTATCTATATTTCTGATCTATAATGAATTAGTGTAGTAGTTTAGATAGCTGCTTTTAGTGTTCATATATAATTATTTTCAAAGAATCATGGAATCACAGAATGGTAGGGGTTGGAAGGGACCTCTGGAGATCATCTTGTCCAACCCCCACGGCTTGATCAGAGACACCTAGAACAGGGGGCACAGGACTGCATCCAGGCGGGTTTCAAATGTCTCCAGGGAAGGAGATTCCACAACCTCCCTGGGCAGCCTGTGCCACTGCTCTGGCACCCTCACAGGAAAGGAGTTTTTTCTCATGTTTATCTGGAACTTCCAATGTTCCAACTTGTGCCCATTGCCCCTTGTCCTGTCATTGGGAACCACTGAAAAGAGCCTAGTCCCATCATCCTGACACCTTCCCTTTAGATATTTATAGGTATTGATGAGATCCCCCCTCAGTCTTCTCTTCTCCAGGTTGAACAAACCCAGGTGTCTCAGCCTTTCCTCATAAGGGAGATGCTCCAGTTCCCTGATCACCTTGGTAGCTCTCTGCTGGACTTGCTCAAGCAGTTCCCTGTCCTTCTTAAACTGGGGGGCCCAAAACTGGACACAGCACTCCCAATGTGGTCTCACTAGGGCAGAGTAGAGGGGGAGGATAACCTCTTTTGACCTGCTGGCCACACTCCCTTTAATGCACCCCAGGATACCGTTGGCCTTCTAGGCCACAAGGGCACAGTGCTGGCTCATGGTCAACCTGTTGTCCACCAGCACTCACAGGACCTTCTCAACAGAGCCGCTTTCCAGTAGTCCAGCCCCCAGCCTGTACTGGTGCATGGTGTTGTTCGTCCCCAGGTGCAGGACCTTGCACTTGCTCTTGTTGAATTTCATCAGGTTGCCATTTGAACAGTCTCTCCAGCCTGTCCAGGTCTTGCTGGATGGTAGCACAGCCTTCTGGTGTATCAGCCGCTCCTCCCAGCTTTGTATCATCAGCAAACTTGCTGAGATTACACTCTATCCCATCATCCAGGCCATTGATGAATATATTAAACAGGACTGGACCCAGCAGAGACCCCTGGGGAACACTGCTAGTGACAGGACTCCATCCAGACTCTGCCCTACTGATCACAACCTTCTGAGTTCTGTTGTTGAGCCAGTTCTCTGTCCAACTCCCTGTCCACTCATCCAGCCCACACTTCCTTAGCTTGTCTATGAGGATGTTATTGGAGACAGTGACGGATACTCTACTGATGTCAAGATAGACAACATCCACTGCTCTCCCTTCATCAACCCAGCCAGTCATGCCATCATAGAAGGCTATCAGGTTAGTGAAGCATGATCTCCACTTGGTGAATCCATGCTGACTGTTTCTGATAACCTTCTTATCCTCTACAAGCCTGGAGGTGACCTGCAGGATGAACTGCTCCATCACCTTTCCAGGGATGGAGGTGAGGCTGACTGGCCTATAGTTTCCCAGGTCCTCCTTCTTGCCCTTTTTGGAGTGACATTTGCTTTCCTCCAGTCCTCGGGCACCTCTCCTGTCCTCCACGACCTTTCAAAGATGATGGAGTGTGTCTCAGTAAGAACATCCACCAGCTCCCTCAGCACTCATGGGTGCATCCCATCAGGGCCCATGGATTTGCGTATATCCAGTTTGCCTAGGTGATCTCTGACCCAATCCTCCTCAATCAAGGGAAGTCTTCCTTTCTCCAGATTTTTTCTTTCTCCTCTGGGGGCTGGGATGCCTGAGAGACAGACTCAGTAGTAAAGACTGAAGCAAAGAAGACGTCCAGTAACTCTGCCCTCTCTGCATCCTGCGTCACCAGGGCCCCTTCCTTATTCAGCAGCGGGCCCACTGTAACCCCACTCTTCCTTTTACTGCTGATGTATTTGAAGAAGCCCTTCTTGTTAGCTTTGACATGCCTTGTCAGATTTAATTCCAAATGGGCCTTGGCCTTCCTCATTGCATCTCTGCACACCCTGACAACATTCCTATATTCCTCCCAAGTGGCCAGTCCCTTTTTCCACATACTGTGAACCTCCATTTTATTGAAATATTAATCATAACTAGTTATATGAGCAAAGATTCAGTACTTCCATTGCTCAGATCTTCTTCAGGGTTTACAGGTGCTTTATTTCTATTAGTTTCTTAATTATTTTAACATCAAAAAAAATTCAAGTGAACCAAGACTAACATTAAGTTTCTCTGCCCTGCATTCCAGGTAATTCCAGGTAATTTTGAAGATACAGGAAAAGAAGAGGAGGATTGAGTTATTCTATTCAGAACCTGGGGACAGAAAGAATAGGCAAGGGCTGACCATAGATCAGAGGCTCCTGATGTTTGGAGATTGTGGACGCTGCTGTTACAGCTTTTAAGTATATGAGAACAAAGGGCATACATTATATATTACTCACCTCCTGAAACAGAGCTGAACAGGAGGCTCCTTCTGAAGAGGTCCCAACACATGAGAGTTTGTATTTTGTACTTGCACAGTGCAGCATAGTAAAATGCCAGGCAGAGACTATGTCCTAGCCAGTTCTGAAACTGGAGTCACACTCATGCTGTGCTTGCACCTGGAAGGGTTTAGCTTAGTGTGCTGTGTTGGTTTTGGGTGGGGTACGGTTAATTTTTCTTCACAGTATCTAGCATGTGGCTCTGTTGTGGATTTGTGCTGGAAACAGTGGTGATAATAAGGGATGCTTTTGTTACTGCTGAGCAGGGCTTGCACACAGTCAAGGCCTTTTCTGCTGCTCACCCCACCCCACCAGCGAGCAGGCTGGGGGTGCACAAGAAGCTGGGAGGGGACACAGCTGGGACAGCTGACCCCAACTGACCAAAAGGGATATCCCACACCATATGATGTCATGCTTGGCATAAAAGGCTGGGGCCAGAAGAAGGAAGGGAGGGACGTTTGGAGTGATGGCGTTTGTCTTCCCAAATGACCATTACAGGTGATAGATCCCTGCTTTCCTGGAGATGGTTGAACACCTGCCTGCCCATGGGAAGTAGTGAATGAATTCCTTGTTATTCTTTGCTTGCATGCACGGCTCTTGCTTTACCTATTAAACTGTCATCTTTGGATTGTCTCCCCCATCCCACCAGGGCGAAATGGCAAGTAGCTCTGTGGTGCTTAGTTGCCAGCTGGGGTGAAACCACAATATGTGCTTATGTTGATTCCAAGGCCTAATGGAGCATAAATCTGCAATTTTAGTATGGTACTGCACTGTGCAGTCACATTGCATTATTTAGAGCTAGCTGAGGTGTTTCTAACAGGCTGTGGTATTACTTCTTGTAAGCATGTCCTGAAAGCCCTAAGAGCTTGGACTGAAATCAATTCATCTGAGATATTTGACGCCTCTATTGTCTACAATGACAATATTATGCTATAGCGGTTACGGTATTGCTGAATGCAATTTCTTCCTAGAAAGCAGAAATGGTAGTTCTGTGGATGGACATTGCTCTTTGGTTCCCAAAGGAACATGTGCTACATTAAGATGAATCTTTAAAATTGAGGACTTTCAGTGTGACAGTGGTTTACAGACTGTGCCACAAGGATTTGCAAAGCAAAACTCAGCTAATAGCTTACCTATGACTGAGAACAGGCACATTTTAAAATCCATTCCAGTAATTTCTCAAAAATTCATAAATTCTCTCCTCTTTTTCATGTGCTTGCAGTTCTGAGATGCCCATTCTATCAACATCCTTTCTATTTCTGAAATTCAAAAACTTTATTACACACAGTTATCTGTCTGTTCTGGCCCATTACAATCTCAGTATTGCAAGAGCCTTTGATTTGTTTCTTCTAATCACAGTTTTCTGGATGGTATCCTTGTTACCATCTCTGTATCTTAGACAGTCAATATTGTCTTAAATTGCAACAATAAAATTTCAGATAGTTCACTTTCAATACTATCTCTCAGGTATCATTTCTTATAACAATTACTTAAACAAATTTAATATTTAGTTTCTAGTGTTATCTGTGGTTTTTATTTATTTTCACCCTGATGGACTATTGTTATTGTTCCACCAGTATTGGAAACATATTTCATAGCTTTTAGCTCTAGCAGCTGAAATCTCTATGTATAATCTAAGAATGTGATACCAATGATCATGTAATAGATTTTTGTAATCATAATTTCAGACAATAAATGGCTTAGCAGCTACTAAAACCTTTACAAAAGTTTCCCTATTGTTTCTTAGCATGCCATGCAGTAGCATTTTTTCAATTAATGTTTTCATGAAGCTGAATCTCTTTCATTATGTCTAAACATCCACAATTACTACCATTTGAGACTAAATGAAACATTTGCACAGAGTTGGCAGACAGAAGGATGGGAAGGTAGAGGATGTATAGCATACCTGTGCCTCTCTGGAGTGGCAATAACAGGCTGGGCAGCACGCTCTAGGATTATAAAAATGGCTCCAGACATCTATCTTTAAGCACCTGAATCAGTCCCTAGTTGAAGTTTTGTCATACATATAAAATGTTTGAATAACTGTAGTTTCAAATCAAGATTTGAAAGTTTAAATCTCTCACAATCTCATACATTCAAAAGCCTTACCATACAAGAAATTTTATGAGCAGATTTTATGGGCATTTTTAGTGCATTTAACACTTATTTTTACTACAGATTTTATTCAAGTATGCAGGTTGGCATATAGCAGGGTCTTGTGCGAGTGTATATATTAGCCACTTCATGGAAAAACATGCACAGATTATTTCTGCAGGAAAAAATCACACATCTGAAAGGACACAGAACCGAGGCTTCTTTGAAAATTAGAGATAAAAATAATGTATCAAACTTAGTAACCATTTAGGTCTGTGCAACTGCACTTGTACAGGGACAACTGAGAATAAATTCTTTCCTGTGAATATTAGTCAGAAGATGATGAGATACATTATGGATTTAATAATTATAATTAAATTTTTCTATCAATTAAAAAGAAGCCTCCAGAACAAAGGAAAAAAATAAAAGGATCTTTTTTTGCCTTTGGTGGCATAAAATTACAGCTCTCAGCTCCAACAAGAAGGAATTCCTTGCTACAGTAAATTCAGTATTTGATCTTGCTGTCTCAATACTGCACTGAATTAAACTTATGGGTCACTTAGCATTTCTGAAATGAACACTATTTAAACCTACAACAATGGTCTGTAATTAGACTATTCCACAATCTCTATTATGTGTCTTACAGAAAGGTACAGGAGAGTAATTACACACTTCACTGCAGCAAAAAGGGTTATTAACCAACACTAAAATAAACACAGGGAAACAATTGTAAATTAATTAGTTTGTAAATTAATAGGTTTGCAATGTGAAGATCAGTGTGCTGGTTTTGGGTGGGGTACGGTTAATTTTCTTCACAGTAGCTAGCATGTGGCTCTGTTGTGGATTTGTGCTGGAAACAGTGGTGATAATACAGGGATGCTTTTGTTACTGCTGAGCAGGGCTTACACACAGTCAAAGCCTTTTCTGCTGCTCACCCCACCCCACCAGCGAGCAGGCTGGGGGTGCACAAGAAGCTGGGAGGGGACACAGCTGGGACAGCTGACCCCAACTGACCAAAAGGGATATCCCACACCATATGATGTCATGCTTGGCATAAAAGGCTGGGGCCAGAAGAAGGAAGGGAGGGACGTTTGGAGTGATGACATTTATCTTCCCAAGTAAAATTTACACGTGATGGATCCCTGCTTTCCTGGAGATGGTTGAACACCTGCCTGCCCATGGGAAGTAGTGAATGAATTCCTTGTTATTCTTTGCTTGCCTGTGCGGCTTTTGCTTTGCCTATTAAACCGTATTTATCTCAACCCATGAGTTGTCTCAATTGCCCTTCCAAATCTCTCCCCCATCCTCTAGGGAGGAGTGAGCGAGTAGCTGAGGCTTCACCAAGGGCAAGTCCTGCCTGATCAACCTAGTGGCCTTCTGTGACGGAGTGACTACTTCAGTGAACAAGGGAAGAGCTATGGAGGTCATCTGTCTGGGATTCTGTAAGGCCTTTGACACAGTCCCACACAGCATCCTTCTCTCTAACCAGAGAGATATGGATTTGATGGGTGGACCCTTCAGTGGATAAGGAATTGGTTGGATGGTCACATCCAAAAGGTAGTGGTCAATGGCTCTATGTCCAGATGGAGACCAGTGACTAGTGGTGTCCCTCAGAGGTCCATACTGGGACCAGTACTGTTTAATATCTTCATCAGTAACATCATAGACAGTGGGATCGAGTGCACCCTCAGCAAGTTTGCAGATGACACCAATCTGAGCAGTGCAGTTCACACACCAGAAGGGTGGGATGTCATCCAGAGAGACCTAGACAAGCTGGAGACGTGGGCCTGGGAGAACCTCATGAGGTACAACAAGGCCAAGTGCAAGGTCCTGCACCTGGGTCAGGGCAGTCCCTGGTATCAGTAAAGGCTGGGGGATGAAGAGGTTGAGAGCAGACCTGCAGAGATGGCCTTGGGGGTACTGCTGAACAAAAAGCTGGACGTATGCAAACAATGTGTGCTTGGAGCCCAGAAGGCCAACTGTATCCTGGGCTGCATCAAAAGAAGCGTGGCCAGAAGGTCGAGCGAGGTGATTCTGCCCCTCTGCTCTGCTCTGGTGACACCCCACCTGGAGTCCTGCATCCAGCTCTGGGGCCCTCAGCACAAGAAGAACATGGACCTGTTGGCACAGGTCCAGAGGAGGCCACAAAAATGGTCAGAGGGCTGGAACACCTCTCCTATGAGGACAGGCTGAGAGAGTTGGGGTTGTTCAGCCTAGAGAAGGGAAGGCTGTGGGGAGACCTTATTGCGGCCTTTCAGTACTTAAAGGGGGACTATAGAAAGGAAAGGTGGGGGCAATCTTTTTAGCAAGGCTTATTGTGACAGGACAAGGGGTAATGGTTTTAACCTAAAGGAGGGTAGATTTTGACCTGATATAAGGAAAAAATTTTTACTGTGAGGGTGATGAAACAGTGGAACAGGTTGACCAGAGAGGTGGTAGGTGCCCTATCCCTAGAAATATTCAAGGTCAGGTTGGATGGGGCTCTCAGCAGCCTGATCTAGTTGAAGCTGTCCCTGCTTACTGCAGGGGGGTTGGACTAGATGACCTCTAAAGGTTCCTTCCACCCCAAACCATGCTGCGATTCTATGATTATGTGAAATCTGGTGAGTCGGAGAAATGGTTTCATGGAATGTCATCTGAACCAAGGTTGTTCGTAGAACAAGTTCAGAAAAATCCTTTACCTGCAACTATTCAATGCCTGCCCGTCTCCTCTATGTCCTATTGTTAACATTATGAACAAAAACCTGAGAAACTTTCCAAAATTTTCTTTTAAGTACTTGGCTCTCCTATCCACTGGCGTTCAGTTTGCACAATGGTTGGTGTTGCAAATGATTCCTTATACCTCTGCAATTCAGTCTGAGGCCAAATCTGTTGAGTACACCACATTCACGTAGACCAGCTGATGATGTTGCTACAAGGGAACTCATTTTTGCTTTCAACTTCACTTCATACATGAGGTAAAAGCAGCTCGGCCAGCCAATACAAATATCTTGGAAAGAAGTGTAAAATGGCAGTTTTTACAACAAAAGTTGCCTTAAAAATGTCCGTCTGTAAGCAAGAAAAGATACACACAGAAACGAGATGTTAAATAGCTGCCATTACACTTGTTTGAGCTTACAATATATCAGTTTTATCTCCCTGGAGCAGTACAAAAAGATAACATAAAATCATTTTAAAACTCAGACAAACACTGTAGATATAATTACTCAACTTTGCAAAAACTATTATTATCCATTATGAACAATCATCCTGAACAAAGCATACACAGAACACATAGATTCATGTATTTCTATTTGTGTTTTTACAAGCAAATAAATAGTTAAATTTTTACTTGATCATGAAGAAGTAGGAACATTTATAGGGAAAACAGTATGTCTCCCACAACATCTAAAAACTTGTCCCTTATCATAAAAATGCCTGGTGAAAGCAACAGCAACTTTGCTCACTCTTCTTTTTACCAGTAACAGTAACCCAGCATCCTGGACTGCTTTGGGAGAGCTGGGTTCAAATGTTGAAGCCCCACAGGGGACTCGGAGTTCCACACCAAGTTCCACACTGAGCAGGGACTGTACTGAGAGGAGAACAGAGGAGCTTCCTGTTGTGATCTGCTGGTGTACCCATTTTCCGCAATGCCATTACAGCCTGCGGCTGCAAGGACATGCTCCCATTTCCTCATCCCTGCATTTAGGTCAAGGCTGTGTCTGCCCCTGTACTATTGAATACTGGAAATTGATGCCATATATCAAATCCCATAGGACCTGTCATTGCGATTCACTGCTGTAAGGGTATAAATGCATGCAGAAAACAACAAAAAAATAAGTCAGTAACGTAATCCTAAAAAGTAAAGCCTTACATATTCACCTGTATGTATTATAAGGATGAAAACAACATGCCATGATTTTAAAAAAAAAAGAATTATTTAGATGGCCATGTATTCTTTCCATGATTTTTTATCGCTGCAACCCTCCCCAGGCAATACTGAATTTCCAGATACTGTTCCAGGTTGTTGAATTGCCTGACTGGGGTGGTTTGGCTTGGCTTTTTAAATGAGAAATATGAGTATCCTAGCTGGCTACCTATGTACCTTTTTCTGGGGTGCAAAAGGTATTTCAGCAAAAGCTTCCATCTGTTTAAACTGCTTTTTCTTCTTTATTTTTTTTTAATCTTTATGGTGTTCTTTTTTTATTAGGGGCGCGGGGTTTCAGGAGGGAAAGTACACTGTTTTGTTGTTTGGGGTTTTTTTTGTGTTGAATGAGCCAAAATAGCTGAATATCAAGTTACTCATGAAATATTATCTTTGTCTTTACAGACTTTTCCATTTCCTACAGGACTGTTTTATACTGTATTTTAAATTAATTTTTTTTTCCCAGAAATTACCTAAAAGCATTTTAATACTAATGTAGAAGTACAGTTGAGAAAGGATTGGAATATTTATTTCATATGATTAATGCTTGAAATCTTTTTTCCTTAGTACAAGTAAAGCCAATGGTAAGACTCCTAATGAACGTAAATCTGATTTAAATATGAACCAGAAAGTTTCTGACCCTGTGGCTTTTAAAAACATAATCTGTATGACCAATATTCCTAGTTTTCTTTGATCTCTTAAATTTATTTTTATTACCGGAGAGGTTGCTTTGATACAATAAAAAGTTTAAGGATGATTTAATCTCTTACTTTACCTGAAAATCTTTAACAAACAACTCAATGTACTTCCTTACAAATCAGTCAATGACAGTAGATAAAAATGAAAATCATTAATCTCTGTATAATGCATGCTGAGTTTGGACTGTATCCAGGAAGTATGTTACTTAAATATACTGGTCAAGACAAAAACCTTTGAAAATTATTCTGACTGCTGTTCGGATATAAAAAAATAAGAAACAGCTGTCCAATTTCTACAGGTTAGCAGTGAAGATGTATCTTTCCAAAATCTTCATGTCTAAATTCACGTATAAGTTTTATATAATTTCAATGTCTTTTCCCTTTGCCCTAAAAATCCCGCTTATATATAAGCAGTTAAAATAAGTAACAAAGTAGATCAAAATGTGTACAGCAGATACAATAATGCTCATTGTTGCAAATAATTATCATCGGGATCACTCTGTTCATACTTCTCTATTTCCTGCCATGCTACTTAAGCCAGCTGAATAGTCCTGCATTTGACTGGGCTTTGGGTTATTTTTCTTTTCTTTTTCTTTCATATTTTTTAATTATTTTTTTTTCAGGAATTTCTCTCCTAAGTCTGTAGATCTATGTAAGATATCTGTTTCCAGATCTGGGATTTCCAGGGTCCTGTGACAGAAATGATCAAGTGTTTCTGACACCAGGCATTGCATCTTTGAGTTTTAGTTTCCTTTTGCATGTGGACATGCTCACATTTCCGTATGCTGTTCCCCACATATTTTATACCATCTTCCTGAGAGCAAATGAAGGAGAAGAGTATATCAGCTTTGGCAGAGTGCAATGCTAATGCAGTTGGGCTGCTTCTGGTGTGTGAGGTAGCTTTTTCAAGCTGTATTTTTTCTTGCTTCACAGATATTTATAAAGCTAAAATGGCTTTTGGGTTTTGTTCTTATTTCACTTGCAGGAGTCTAACTTGGACTTCAGGAAATTTATGCCGGTACTTATGAGTTTTCTTTCCTAACTAGTGTCTTCTTTCTTCCTCTCTCCAAGTTTTCTCCTGATAACCTTACAGATAATTTTTCAATGAGGAAAGGCCACAATGCCTTTCCACAAGACTTTTCCCAGGATACTGATCATTCTTTTGAATGTGATGGAGTCCGGGAATTTCTGTGAATCAGTACCCTTAGATCCTCTGTGCAGCATCGCTAATTCCCTAAACTCGTTGAAGTCTGAGCACTTCAAGATCAAGAACATTTTTTAGAGAACTCCTTTTTTAATAATTAAACTGAATTATTTAAGGTTGTTTTCTATTAAATCCTTACAAGGATACCCAGATCAGTATAAACTTAGCACCACTTCTTGTTGATTCATAATGATTTAACAAAGAAATCTGCCAGCTGCCACAAACCTGAATAGCCAAGGTGATTCAGTACTAATACCATTATTAGTCACATTTTTTCTCCAACACTGTATTTAAGAACTTAAACACTTCTGTGATTATACCTTTCCCAATTCACCATCCATTGCACTACGATTGGTCTTTATACAACACTTACATAAAAATCAATATTGAAGTCTTCTATGGTGATTAAAAAATTACAGTTTCTTGAGACATGAGCTATACAGTTTCACAAATGTGTCTTCAGAAAGATGAGTGAGAAAACAGCCTAAAACCTTTCAGAACATCGTAAACAAATTAGAGTTCAGCATAAAATGTAAATCAGGAAATGTTGCTGAAAAAAGCTAAAAGACCCAGCCTAAAAAAATCAAGAAACCAAGTAGGCATTATCCAAAAGCCCAATCACAGAGAACTAGGAAGCAAATTCTTATAACAGCAAGCTGAAGACTTTAGCTTAAATATGTTAGAAAGAAAAAGAGAGACATCCAGCTTCCTAAACTAGCTAAGATACACTGAGGCATTTCAGGAAGTACTTTAAGGATGATCTGCATTCATATTTCCTCGTCCTAACGTTTCTTTTTGTAATGTGTTCCTTAACATAATTATATTTTTTAGTTTTAATCCCTGTCAGGCAGAGTGCAGTTTTTGAGAGATCTGGCAACAGTAGCTGGGTAAATGAAAAATGGTGGCTGCATAAGCAGTGAACCAGTTCTCCAGTAAAGGACTAACACACGCTCAAGAGCCTTTTCCTAATTTATTTCTTTGTGTGCTTGCAGGCTTACATGAGAAAGGCAGGTTCTAGAGACCTAGCACACCTGCATTCAGCTGCAAGGGCTCATTTTGGGGTGGCACCTCCCAGATGTCTAAGTTGTGGAGGGTTTTTACTGCCGTTGCAACAGAGAGAATATCAAAATAACTGCTCTGTGCATGATTGTCATGTTGGTCATCATCTCCAATCTGGCTCAAGGGACAAGAGAATAATCCCAAAACAAACCGGTAAAATCTCCTTCATTATTTTCTACTGTTTTGTTCCCCAAAACTTGTCCACTATCCACATGTTCTGTGTGCTGCTGTTTCTGTGGCAAGTAGGATTCCTACAAGAGAATTTCTGATAAAAGGAAAATAAATATTGAAAAGAAGCATCAGTTGGAATGGATGATAAAGGAACATCCATATTTTCCAGATCTAAATCTTTCAAGATCAAAATTCCTGAAACAAGCTAATTTATCTTCAAAAGATGCATAAAACATAAGCCTGCAATATTTTCAGTACTCAACCTCTGTGTCAGACATAGATTTCCTAACCTGCTGTGATAAAGCAATTACCTCAAGCTTTGAAGTCAGCTATAAGAGGAAAATATTTAAGGATTCCATAGTCTCGTGGAGACATCTGGCTGGAAGACAGAAATTAGTGCAAATTTATTGCACTAAGCTAAGATACATTCCAGCCAACAGCCTCAACAAGGTACCTGATGCTTTTTACGGCTGAAAATATATTTTAGAAAACAGAATGTCTGTAAATACAGTGGATGTTTAGGCCCTAAAAATAGATGTAACTATCCACTTATTTTGAATTGTCTAAACCCCCTTATGTTAGGCAACAAAGCCACTAAGATGAACTGCTTACTAGAATGTAAATATTCTTTTTTTTCATTTTATCTTTTACCTGTAATTGTTTTCTCCTTCACATTTATTAAAAGCAGAGCAAATTCTATTCATAACATAGGTGAAAATCCTCATCATCCTTATCATTCTGAATGACATGTCTCTTTGCATCACTTACAAAGGTAAGCATTCATGTACAGCTTAAAATAAATGCATCGTTTCCAGAGGATTAAAACTGAGTGAGATGAATTGCACCTTTACCTTTAATCTGATATTTGTAATTTTTGCCAGCTTTCCTTTTACATTTCCATTAACATTTTTCAGGATGCTTAAAACAATGTATCTTGATTTCTTTCTTTCAAATTAAATTAAGGGTCAAATGATGGCATCTGTAAAAGGTAATTTTCAGTTTCACCTGTAACTCCCTTACTTATTAAAAATAAATTTCCAACTGTGCAGAGGCATTAAAAAAAAACTAAAGAAAGGCAAAACAAAAAAAAAAAAAGCCCAAAAATATTTTCTTAACCTGCAAATACACTCATATGGGAAACTGAAAGGTTTTCCTGTCTTCATGAACACAGACATGAACATTTATCTGAGCAAATGTATGGGAATGATGAGATTAGTAGATGTAACCTGCTAGACTTCCTCTTTACCTTCAGATTTTAAATCTTCTTCAATCCTTAGCATAACCCTAAAATTATGTCCTTCTAACATTCACTTTCCGTGTATTTTTAACTTGATCAATTTTTTTCCTGTCATGAATAACTCATAAAATAAATGTTGCTATTTTTTCCATTAAATTATCTAACCCATTTCCCTTCTAAGGCTTCTACTGACACTCAGTGACTGTGACAGGACTGTACTAGAGCCTTCAAAGAGATTATTTCCTTTGGGTGGTTAACTCTTCAGAAGTAGAATACCTTAAATCTTTACTTTTTAATTTAGTGATTAGCCTTAAGGTTGCAGATAGCAATTTTTTAAAAGGTTAATTCAAAGTCCTAGAGTTTGTTCTATTTCCAATGCACAATAAATTATTTAATCACACAGTTCTGACAATTTTGATGGAAATTATTTTTTCTTAAGGCAAAATATCTATTAATATTTTTAACCATAATAATATTCATAAGGTGCTTGTTTAAAAACTGCATTTGGTATGATATGCCAGCTAGGTGATATTGGTATGTTATAAGTGTGCTTCTTCCTTTATGGTAACAAAATTTTTAATGAACTTTTCCACTGGAACTTTAGATCATTTATTTTTTTTGAGCTCCATTTACATAGTCTTTGCTAGCACAGAGAGCAGTTGATCTGCAATTAGCTGTTCACTTAAGGCACCTTTGAACTTATTACCTTGCTATCTTAACAAGACTTAAACAATAGAATAATAATAAAAAACTGACAGTTTTTTCATGCTGTTAATAACATTGGTAGTAACAAAAGAGACAAGAGTTGTCACACAGACCAAAAACTGTGAAAGGACCCCCGTTTTCAGAAGATATTATTTGCGTTGGCATTGAATCATGATGAATGGCCTTGCTTTCTAAAAAGCGTTACGGACACTTAAATGTTAATCAGTTCTGAAAATCTATGCCTTGTTATGAAGAGTCTAATGTGCTTCCCTGAATTTAAAACTTTTAGCTCTCCATTCTTTTAATTTGTAACTCTGTATGTATACTGTGACCTCCAAGTGATTCACATGCTACTGCCAGGCTGAAAAATACAAATAATCTAACATAATTTGACCATTTAAAAGCAACATTCATTTTTAGATTAAGAGGAGTTAGGTATTTTCATCAATTGTAGAAGTAGCATGTTACAAACTTCTGACCTTTTGTAAAAAAAAAATTGTATTCCTCTATTTATACAGCCAAAGAACAGTGGCAAGGTACTTGGGGGATAGCAAATTGACATCTAGTTTAAACTAAAACTATAGGTTTTGACTCCCCAGTAAGTTCTAATGAAAAACTGTATCTAAACACCCTGTATTGACATCGTGGTTTAGCATTTATATTTTATTTCACCTGGCATCTAAGTTCTGTGTACCTGCTTTGACAATAAGTTGCATATTTGCATTTCTGTAAAGTAAGAAATCAGGAAAAAAGATCAAAATATTCCCTCAGTTAACTTTTAGATATGACAAAAAAAAGAAAGGAGATAAAGAAGATGGACAAAGACGTGATACAAAGATGGTTTAATAATATAAGTTTGCTTACATGATTAGCTGATCCTACTGTACGAGAATCCTTTTGCCCATAAGAGAGAGAAGGGTTTGTGGGGGCTAAGATGGCTGACTGAAATTTCCCAGTATATAGCAATTCTTTTTTTCCCTTAAATGTTTTTTTTCCCCTTGATTTCCGTAACTTTAAACGACACTCTCCAATAAAGAGTATGTGCATTTTTGTACCAACAGGACAAACATGTACAGTGATGATGTGACTGTTACTGTCTACATGGAGGTACTATCTCACAGAATTAGAGATGAGAAGATAAAAGCTTGAAGTATACATAAAGACTGGAATCAGGGGAAGGATTTGGACAAGCCTCATGTATTTTACTGTGTATTTGCTTTTGTTAAAAGGCAAGTCTTCAGGGACTATCTCAGTAGTGTTAACAAAGTACAGTCCCTTGTATAATTGAGAAAAAGGCAGGATCCTGCTTTGAATCATCCTCTGGAAGAACCTAACTTTATAGACTAAATTAGCAGCTGAGAAGCCTTCATCCCTCTCCGTTGACTAATAAAGAAGAAATGAAGATCCCTCTTCATAAGCATAAATTAATCCTTAAGAAGACCTTTCACTTAATTGAATCATGCCTCTAGATGATGTCACATCGCAAGATGGTTCTTCAGTGATTCCTCAATGCAGGCAGCCCTGTGTGATAGCTGGCTCTAGGGACAGAGCTGTAAAGGCAGGGGGTAAAGGGAACAATAAGCAAGATATATCATGGATAGAAAGCAAAGGAAAAACCCAGGATATTTCAGAATGAGGGGAACAATAGTTCTTTAGAACACAGACTCATTTAGACACACAGGAATTTTCTTGCTCCAGTTTGCCAAGCCTTTCTGCAATTTTATTCCAGCTGTGTAGAGAGGAACAGGACAGCAAACATATTTTTTCCTAAAGAACCAGAATTGTACTGAAGAAATAAAAAACTTCTATTGCCAATAGATCCAACCAAATAAATATTAATTGCATGGACATATGGCCAATATTTTCATATGGCCGATATTTTCAAGATAGCTGATAATCTTAAATTTGTTTTCAATAAGATTTCATTAACTTGGAGCTGTGTGGAGGGAGTTTTTTTTTCCTGCAATTTTGGAAAGTATAAAAAGCTCTGGTTTGGAGGTTTTTTCTTCTGTGCTGGTTTTGGGTAGGGTACGGTTAATTTTCTTCACAGTAGCTAGCATGTGGCTCTGTTTTGGATTTGTGCTGGAAACAGTGGTGATAATACAGGGATGCTTTTGTTACTGCTGAGCAGGGCTTACACACAGTCAAAGCCTTTTCTGCCTCTCACCCCACCCCACCAGCGAGCAGGCTGGGGGTGCACAAGAAGCTGGGAGGGGACACAGCTGGGACAGCTGAACCCAACTGACCAAAGGGATATCCCACACCATATGACGTCATGCTCAGCACATAAAGCTGGGGGAAGAAGGAGGAGGAAGGGAGAATGTTTGGAGTGATGGTGTTTTTCTTCCCCAGTAACCATTACAGGTGATGGATCCCTGCTTTCCTGGAGATGGTTGAACACCTGCCTGCCCATGGGAAGTAGCCTGGAACAGGCTCCCCAGGGAGGCAGTCACAGCACCAAGCATGACACCTTTCAGGAAGTATTTGGGCAATGCTCTCAGAGACATGGTGTGAATTGGGTTTGCCCTTGCAGGGACAGGAGTTGGACTTGATGATCCTTGTGGGCCCCTTCCCACTCAGGACATTCTAAGTAGCAAGTGAATTCCTTGTTTTGCCTTGCTTTCATGTGTGACCTTTGCTTTGCCTATTAAACTGTCTTTATCTCAGCCCACGGGTTGTCTTGCTTTTACCCTTTGATTCTCTCCCCCACCCCACCAGGGAGGAGTGAGCAAGCGGCTGTGCAGGGCTTAGTTTCCAGCTGGGGTTAAAACACAACATTTCTGAGATGGCTGGAATCAGATGCATTTCTAGTCAGTGATACAGATATTTGGAAAGGAACTGAACATGCACTCCGTTGCACAGAGAGGTGAAAGCTGCTTTCAGATGGAAGCAATTTTTCTCCAGTGGCACTCAGTTCTGCATTCGTATGAAAATACAGGGGTAAATGCTTGATGTCCATAGCCAGCCTCCTTAATCATCTGTGTCTCTGAGGTAGATACAAAATTTTATACACATTTTTCTCTGTTAGTACATCCTGTCAAGACACTCACTGATAACTTACTTTCTGAAAATAGGCATTTCGTTAATAGCAAGGTCACTTGCGTAGAATTGTCCATATTTGGTTAATCAATGCTACTGTAGGCAAGCTTTAAAGTAAAACAAATTCACCAGAACATTGTATCCATGATTCACCAACCAACACGTCCTGTGGAACTGTATCATTACTGACAAAATTTGGAAAGTTTCGCTTGCCAAACAAATACCGAAACCAGCCAGGCTGTAGTCAGGTGTCCCACTGTATCACACTATGGCTTCTAGACACCCGCTGTGGGAAGCAGAAGCAAAATGTTAAGCCTGAAGCACTTGATTCTGTTTCAGACTCGTGGTTCTGCTGCAGCTGGGACTCCCTGTTGCCCAGCAGTGAGCTTCTCTTTCTGACTGGGATTCTGACATCCTGAAGTGCTCCTGTTGCTCTTTTCTGTTCAGCTCTATTAACAATGTAATTTTGTGCCAAGAGAATAAACTCTCACAATATAAATTGCATTCACAACCATTTAGAATACATTTATACCTATTTAAACTCTTAATTCTAAAAGAGATATATGCACTAGAAAATCATTATTTATATACTTTTTATATTAATTTTCTAACAAAAGACCATATAAATCACACTTCAGTCTTAAAACGTGTAAAGGGTATAACTAATGGTGCTAAAACTTAATTACAATTATTTCATTGGCATGGAAATTTTATATTATCCAGTTCTTTATGTTCCTCAATGCATCCCTAATTTGCTTATAGTAGGATGATTTCCCCTTCACCAGTAGGAAAAATGTTGTAGCAAACTAGAAAATGATGCTTTTAAAATTAAAGTTGTGGCTGGAATTCAAAACCAGACATCATTCTCTTCTAAAACTGTTCTTTAAATGGGGGGTGGGGGGTGGTGTGTGTGTGTGTGTGTTATTTAGCTCAACAGTAAACACACTCCTACAAAAAAAATCAAGTGAGAATTTCAATTATTAGTAATGTTTATACTTATGGCAGTATTGTGAACTTTCCCTATTAATGTCTCTGTTTGATTGGAGTTGATCAGTTAATCCAAGTGTGTAACCGTTGGTAAAAATGGGAAGCCTTGCACATTAAAAAATAGTCCTTCTCTAAAGGGATAATGCTTATGATTAAATGATTAACTAAGATCAATTCATTGAAATTTAGCACAATGACATTTTCTGAGTTTATTTATGGACATCGATTTTTTTTTATCTACTTCAAACATCTAATGACCACTCAGTTCTAAAGTGATTAAACAGCATTTGAATAAAGGAAGTAATTTTTAGACTATGAAAAGGAAAACAGTGGGTTAAATTCCCATTTCCCTGATACAGAAGATACTGGTTGAAATCTGGATATGTTTGTATGAGTGTAACTGGGAAAAAATAAGGCAATAAGGTTAGAAATAATATATGTAGAAAGGAGGAATATAATGTGATATTTGATTCTTGGCTATATTATCAGATATATCTCTAAGCCAAAACAAGAGCTGTGACAATGACCATATTAAAAGTAGTAGTGCATTCCTTTTGTAAATTCATATGTTTTTTGTATTACATTTGTATTACAATCACTTTATTTCTAAATATTAAATGTTTTATAGTATATCTTTAACAAACTTTAAAAACACTATATATCAAAGCTCTTTCTGGACTATCTTCTCTTTCCATAGCAGCCACAAACCACTTTTTAAAAATTTATGAGCACAAAAAAATCATAAAGATAATAAAACTTGAGCATATCTCAGTGCAGGTGAGTAAAAACTAAGATAATGCAACAAACTTTACATTGAACCAAGTACAAATTGAACTGGAAACACTTTGAAATACACACGGATTCCGAGAAATGCTTCAGTCATATTTCAGTCTCTACTGAACTACCCTTGATAATGGCAGAAATACTGCATTTGGTATTACTGTAAGGTACCAATTTTCATATGACTGGAGTCAAAATAATCAGGACTATCACTGACATGAAGATAAACTTTTGCAAGCAACCATTCACATACACATCAAGCAACGGTATTCTTATAAGGGAAGACAATAATGGCATGAATATCTTTTTTCACATCTCCAAACCATGATCCAACTTATTCTAATACAAATGTCCAAAACAGGTGAGGTGAATTCATTCTAAAAGTGTCCAGCTTGGACTTAGACATCCAAAATTAGGAAGGATATTTCTCATCCTATGTGATTTTGAAACAAGTTCCGTTTAGGCTGTTCCTGTTGTTGAGTATCTACCAACAAGGAAGCTTTCCTCAGTAGTGAAATGTTTTGTCCTCATGGGTAGGGTGCATCTCACTTAACTTTAGACAACTACAACTGAACTAATTTGCAATGCTCCCTTTAGGGTTAATAGAGTAAAATATGCTTCTTGAATCAGACTCACTGTCTATGAAGACAGTCTGGACAACTAATCAAATGTAGACATCCTAATTCACTTATTTGAATCCTAAAATACATTGCTAATTCTAGATACAATGTTTTCAGTGACAACCAAACGCATCTCCCTTTTTCCCTTTTCTCTCCCTTCACAATTCTTATTCCTCACTACATTATGAAGATATTTTGCAGTCCTATTAAGAGAGATTAAATACTAGTTTAAGTAGATAATCAATGCCTGTTAAGACAGATCACCTTATTAAAGAGAAATTTAATTTTAGCCATCTCTCAAAACGGGGACATGGTATATAATAAAAACTCAGGGCAGTACATCAAGGTCAGGTTCAGAAAGAAATGTATCAGATCAAGCAAGAGCAGAAATAACTACACACAAACAGTCAAAATAAAAGTAAAAATCACAGACGTAGGGGTAATTTATGTCTCAGCATAGGCAGAGGAGGACTATGTTTTATGAATCTCTTGCTTGACATTAAATGACCTCCTGACTCTGCACTTAAATTGTCCATAAAGAAAGAACATTTACTTCATTATAAGAGGGTGGGGTTTTTTTTTTGCTATGTTAATGATAAGAACTGTACTGAGAAATAATCTGTTACTTCAGTTGCCTGCTTAATCTGCAAGTATTTTCTTCCTTTTTGACTAATGAAGGCTCCACTTTTCCTCCTTTTTTATGACTTCATATATCATCTGATCTATTTCTTTAATGATGTCAAATTGATGGGATGTTTTGCCACCTCTGATGTACAGGTGGTTCCAGAAGAAAACTTTCTAATGATCCCTAATCTGTTTTTAAAAAGCGCACACCAAATGATGGATAAGAATTGGTGCACCATGAAACTGGACAAAACCTGTATTTTCTTTGCTCATAATCCTTATGGGAATTAATACTACTACCAAGGGACACTTGAGCAGATAAAGGGTGGCTGCAGGGGCTAATGTGAAATGCATAGCTGTCCAGACAGTATCCTCCTTGATCCTAATGGTCAAAATGAAGTAAACAAAAGAGATCAGAAGCCTGTACACAGCTGCTGAGCTCTGGTACCACTGAGATGAGAGATGTGGCAAGATAGCTCCATCATCTGGAGTACAACAATAAATGGACATGGAGAGGCTTTTACATGAACGTAGGTTGAAAAGATATGCAGCGTGGACTGCTCTAGACACAAAGAGGCAACTACGTAGCACAGACCCCTGCTATGAAGCATCCTGTTGAGAACTTATGGTTCAGGATCAGAGAAGAGCCTGTATTGGGTCTGGCTGGGAAGGAGTTAACTTTCTCCATAGTAGCCCTCATAGTGCTGTGCTTTGTATTTGTAGCTAGAATAACGTTGATAGCACACTGATATTTTGGCTACTGCTGAGCACTGCTCACACAGTATCAAGGCTGACTCTCCAACAGCCCCACCCCAAAGGCCAGTAGGCTGCGGGTGGGCAAGAGGCTGGGAGGGGACATAGCCAGGACAGCTGACTGAAACTGGCTAGTGAGATATTCCATACCATATGACATTGTGCTCAGCAATAAAAGATAAGAGAAAAGGAAGCATGAGGGAAGGATGACAACGTATTCATTATTAAGGTGTTTGTCTTCCAGAGCAACCATTATTTGTGCTGAGGTTCTGTTTCCCAGGAAGTGGCTGGACATTGCATGCTGGTTGAAAGTAGAGAATAAATATTTTTGCTTTCTTTGATTCAATGTGCAGCTTGTGCTTTTCTGTATTAAAATGTCTTTAACTTGACCCATGAGTTTTTCATCCTATTTTCTCCCCCTGACACGCTGAGGAAGGTCAGTGATAGAGCGGCTTGTTGGGCACCTGGCAGCCAACCAAGGTTAATCCACCACAGAGCCAAAAGGCAAGACACTGTGATGGGCACCTCATGTAGTCTAAGTAAATCAAGAAGAAAAATCTTCTTAAACCAGCAGAAAAAGCATCCCATCACAGGCCCTGGTTCTCACAAATGAGTAAGAGTTGTCTGGGTGATTTTCAAAAGGCCAGAAAGGAGATTAGCCTTTTGCTATTGTTTTGGCATTTTGTATGAGACAAAGCATTATATACATCTATTACAGGCACTTTCTCCGGTTGTATTTTTGGAATTCACCATTACTCTGCATTCAGTACTGCCAAATTTCATTTCCCTAAATTCTCATCTCCTGTGTACCTCAAAGCCTTGCAACTTCTACATCTGCAATTAGAAGTGGCAGCAAATGAAGAAACAAAAATCAGGAGAGGTACCTCTGTAGTGTCACCCAGACACCACCTGACATTCTCATGCCTGTAAACCTTTGCAAAGAGAGAGTGTTCAAGAGCAGTGGGAGAAGGGAACACAGCTCACAGGGCAGGATGCCAAAAATGCTGAACAACTGACTGCCATAGGTTACCTGGAGACCCATACTGCATAAAATTTAGAAATAAGAAGGTTGTTTTTCTAAAGACAAGGGATGGCCTACATGACCAAAAATTCTAGTCTACAACTTGCCCACATATTTTGGCATTGATCACTACAGCCTCTGACACTTTTAAATTACGACAAAGTTACCAAAAAGCCACTTTTTTGTCTCTGACTTTTGTATAATCAGTGTTATCCTAGGACATGGGTAGACACTTTTAAAGGATGAGAGGTGGAAGAGAAATGGTTTCTTGTAGATGGCTGCTGTTCCTATAACTTATTTCTATAGGGAGATGTAGCCTACCTGTGCTTCTACCTGCAGAATTTTCACCTTTATGCAGATTTCCATGATGCAGAGCTTTGTTAACTGGTAGACCCATTTCCTTTCGATCTCATGTACAGGGACAGAAACTTTTCCTTTGCAAGTTTAATGCTTGGAATAACAATATCTTTTTTGAATCCTACTAGAGTCACAGAATAATATGGCCATATATGCACTAGAATACTGGCACCTCTGTAAACCTCTCTCCTTGCCCCCAACACCTGCCTGATTTAGCCCTTTATACTGATTTATCCCTTTCTGTATACTTTGGTTATGTTGTTACCAAGAAGCAGACTGTGTCTGTTTTTAGTAGGCAGAGGATAGGAGAGGTGAAAAAAACTCAATTTCTACAACAATCAGGCACACAGAATGATTTTTCATAAAGTTACCAGAAGGAAATATTTGAACACATTTTAATATCATTTATGAGTAAAAGTATGTTAAGCAATAGACAACTATGGACTGTTGTCCAACAAGTGAATAAAATAGAGGCAGATGGCAATACATTAACTCTAATGTGTTTATTCCAAGGCACCCAGTGCCAGCTGTGCTCACCAGAACTTCCCAATATTAACTTCCTTCTTCATTGCTACATGCCACCTAGCGACTTAATGCTGAATCACGGCTTAAATGCTATTAAAAATTACTGGGAGTTACAGCATATGACAAGAAGACTCTTGTTTCTGAATGTTTGAGGACATAAAACTGACCATGGAAATAGCTAAAGGCACAGCATGAAGCATAGCTTTACTTCTGAGTGCAATTTCTCTTGCAGACCTCCAAGGACGAAGAAGCAAAACAAAAAAATCAGATGTATCTGATCCAAATTTTGTCTTCAACTATTTGTGCCCATGAAACTGAAATACTAAAACAGAGATCAGGTCATTCAGATGTTAAAATAAAAAATAAGACAGTATGTTTGCTAAAAGATCAAGCAATAAATTCAGTTAATGTATAAAAATAAAAAACATTCTTTTCTTCTGACTTAGACTTCTTAAACATTTCACTTTACTTCCTTATTCATCATTGCATATTTTCAACTTTTTTAAAAGTCATGCTTTTATTCATATGAGTTCTGGGATTTTATATTTTTATTTTCTAAGGGAACACAGAAAGTGGAAGAGAGCTCCTCTTTTGACTGTGAGCTAAGGCCATGTTATAGATATATTCTGATTTTTAAACACAGCATCACATTTCTTATACAGAATAGCAAGAGTATGGTCTTTGTCTCAGAAATTAGAGATCTGTAAGACATTATTTTATCAGCTTTACCAGTAACAGCAGCCCTAGAAACTCACTAAATGATGCAATTCTAATAACTTTAAAATCAAAACTTTTGTGCTTGAGCAGGCACTTCTTAGAAGAGATGTGGCGATCTCTGAGGATTCTTCCTGCATAGGAAACAAAAAACCCAAACAAAACAAAACTATGAGGTACTCATGATGCTTATCAAAATACCATGTCTGCTTTCTCTCAAGTGTATTTTGATTGAACACTGTCTGAGAGGTTCTTCATTACACAGGCAGTCCAGACATTAGAGATTCAGCATGACTTTATGTAATGCAGATCAGAAAGCATTTGATGGCAACTTAATATTTGAAACATAATGAATAATTCACTATGTGGATCCAGAACATCATTCTCTAACTTGCTACGTTAATAAAATTAAACTGCAAAGAAGTATCATCTCAAAACAAAACAGGATACCAGGCCAAATCAAAATGACATTTATCATACAAGTCTGTTAAAAGATCTTGTAAACGAATACTGCAATGTATTCTCCTTTGAAGGAGGGTTACTCTGTCTCTGGTAACATAATAATTATGCCATGTTTGCCTATAGTATTTTTTTCATCTGATAACTCTTGACCTGTTTCCCCAGAAGAAACTTCCCCTAAGCTGCATCAGGGAAGATGAAGTTAAAAGAAAGTATCTATTAGTGATTTATCTGATGCCTTATTCAACTGCAACTGTACAATATTCCAAACAGCCTGTCCTTCAACAAGATTTAGGAATTCAAATCTGAAATATATTTCCTGCTCTGTGGATTTTTTTTTGAGGTTCATATATAGCATGACTTCAGAGTTTTAATGGTACACAGGTATTCCCTTGCTCAGAAGTTGCATGCTTACAGAGATTTCAGGCTGCATTCAATGAGCAGCAGTATCCATAATCCTATCCCATGTCAAGATCAAGCACAACAGCAAGTGAGATTTTGATCACTCGGTCAATTTGCACTGGATAGGACCAACCAAAATTTATTTCATTATATTATTTAAGCTCCAGTCTTCCTCACTTGTGAAGTCTAAGATTTACAGACATAACTCAGACATGCAATTCTAAGATTAAGTGAAAAAGTCTCAAATGTCTAAACAGGGAGCATGTTTGTAATGTGATATTAAATGAAAACAAACCTGGACTGGTGCTACAGACCTGGGCTAGTGCTTCACCCGTATTTGACAAAAGATAGAGCAGAGGAAAGGCAGTTTTGGGTAGGCTTAGGCATCGATAGCAAACACTCAAAATGCTCTTTTAATTCAGGGGCTAAGTATTATTCTATGACTGTTGGTTCTCCTTCAGCCTGTCACGGATATCAGCCTTGATAAATGGGAAGATGGGAGTGATTCATCCTTCCTAATGCTGCGTGCTACAGCTGACCTCAGTCTCTCCTGAGAGTTCCCAGAGTCTGATGTATCTATATTTATATAGCCTATGGCTCATAACTAAAATTTTGAAATATTTTTTGCTTCAATTTGAACATATTATATATGTGTATCTCACTGAAGTGATATCACAGAGGGTAATAAGGGCAACATACTCTGTTGCAAAGGGAATCTGCCTTTGAAAGGCTATGTCTTCATTTGGTGTTTGAAAGCCATCTGTTTTACAGGGGAAGAAGGGAGCACGCAGTGTAATACACCATAGGCTGTCAGTGCTGTATTTACTAGACAAGGACAGTGCCAGTCAAACTTTAATGATAACTTATTCTGGTTGGAGCTAGACAGAACAGCTTTCTCCAGCATCTTTATAGGTGTGGCAGATTGGAGAATATCTCTCAGGGTTCGACAAAGTAACCGAGTTGTTAATAAAGTCTTCCAGAAACTTCACGGAGGCAAGGAGAAAGCGAGAAAGAGAGAAGAAGGAGGAAGAGGAAGAGGAAGAGGAAGAGATAGGCTTTGTAAATAACAAATAACAAATGACCAGCTCTGGCAGGAGAGTAGGATCCTGAGCTCCTTGATGGATATTTACCTAAATATTGGAGAGTTTTTCCAAATGGTAAAGAAAGTGTGGCAACTGTTGCTTGGGGTATGTTATTTTTTGTTCATACAGTAGCAGTTTGCAGCACTGAATCTGCTGAGCGTTCCCTGTTTATCATGTATCATTTGAGGGATGAATTATAATAATCCCTATGGTAGTGTGAAAGTGTATGCTAATGCAATCAAGTAATCGCTATGTTGGGCTAAAAGGGTTACAGACCTTTTTACAAATGGGTAGTAGGTTAATAGCATGATTCAGGCCACCTATATTCTCCCAAGTTCTAAAGAAGAATGGCATGTTTTCTACACTGTTAAGTGAAAGAGGCTAGGGAGCAAACTCAAGCATTGGCCCCTGGTTATCACACCACATAATGTAGCTCCCCCACCAGCTCACTATTCAACTATCCCAGATAGCTTTTGCCAAGGTTAAACCTGGATGAGGGGTATAGTCAATTCCCAAAAGCATAAGGATAAGACTATACCAGGATAAATTTCCTCCAGTCTCCACATCCTCCAACACAATCCAAGGAAATCTTGCAGTCTCAAACATACCTGAAGACCCTTATCCCTTCCCCAAGGCATGCAACTAACACCCTTAGTGTCACACCAAGACACCCTTCTGGTGAGCTGCATCACAGCCCTACATTATTTCAGACACTCCTAATGGAAACAGAAGTGGGGGCAGTGCAGACTGTATATGTAGGCTGTAGGACCATATCTTCCAGGACAGTCCAGTCTTTCCTTTCATAACACTATTCACATCCAGAGCATTTAAAACAAATGAACATCCCATCATGCTGCCCTTTAGGAAAATGGGCTTCCCTGAGCTATGTTGCTGTTCAGTGGTGCAAGTGTCAGAGCCTAAATTACTCTTTAGTCTCTGGCAGGGTAAAACTGGCAGGCACAAAACATGTTCATACGAAGTCTAACCCAGCAAGCAGCACAAAAGGCACAAGTGACTCTGCCAGTCACTGAGTAAACAGGGTCAGAGCAGTGTGAGGAAGGCGCATCCTAAAGATCTAAACTTTGTTCAGGCAGCAAGCTTGGAGTTCATTCTACTGCTAGTGACCTGCTACGTACTACTTGTACATGGAACATTACCAGGCTGTGCTCTGAGGAAAGAATAAACTGAAAATGTGGCATGTGTACAGTCTAAAGAGTATCAAATTAACTTCTTCTAACCTGACTTATTATAAATAATTAATGGTATATCAGTACTATGTATCATTTTACATACACATTAGTAATCTATACTAAACAAAATCAATAATATAAATCAGTTAAGAACTTTAGGTGAAATCAACGTAACTCAATCATGAGTGTGTTTTTCTTAAAATGTAGTAGTTTAATGCAGTTCAGTCAGAGGAAATTGAACAGTAAAAAGTAAGCAGAGAAATAGTTTATTAACTATGCATTTACAACATGAGATGCTTACTATATCAAAATACAGTAGATTTCAAAGCGCAATCAAGGGCTTATACAAATGACCATTGTGGTGTAACAGCTTCACACAGCTCAGCTTATTTGTGGCAACTGCCTGTATACATGCTCTTAGCTTGTGGTAAAGTACTTTGAGCTAGCTTATCCTTTCATTAACTTCTTGCCCTGTGGGAACTTTTTCATATATTTAAACTCTGGCTGACACCTAACTTTCAGACTAATGCACAACACTGAAACATCACAGAGAGGCAGGTACAAAAGCCTATATGTATTTGAAAATGCACATACATGTTATTTTAACCTGTATTGGTGGAAAGCAGACTTCATGGGATCACACAGTCTTCTTTGTATCTGAAGAACATCATCAAGCCTTACTATATAGTGAAACATCCAAAAGAAAGTGAAAGAAAGAAAGTGGAAAAAATCCGGATGCATATACTACATATATTTTACCAAACCAAGGGGTAGATTAGCTCTCTAACACTGTTGAAACTCCTTCACTTTATGAAGCTGTCTTCAAGGACATATCAGCTCTTAATCACTGTCTGGCTGACTGATCTATTGAGTACTTCTGATCCCTCCATAGCCTTTTGCCAAAAAATGACTGAAAACAATGATAATGAGACAAAGTTAAGCAAAATAATTAGGAAAAAATGTTCTTAACCTTATGAGAGGGGGTAAAAACCCTTTTTCCAAATTAAACCAATACTTCTAGTTTAATTTGTATTAAATAGTTTATAAATATTTCTGGGTTTTATATTCCCTCAAAATAACAGCTATTTCCTGCTCAGCTTATCCCATTTTCACAGATGACTTACCTATTTTTTCAAGTTCTACTCCTTTTACCTGGTTCATGGAAGAACTAGAAACTGTCTCTCCTGAGGCCCCTTAAAGCTTTTTATTCGCAGTTCTTCTCCTCTGTGCTTCATAGCACAACTGGCTTTGGAAGGGTTGAAAGCAGAAATGTACTTGGTGACAGGAAATATCCCACTCTGAAGAATGAGATGGGTGTGCATACAGGCCTTCATTTTATTAATATGTGTGGGAGATGTGGAGGACGGGTACCATTTTCACCTGACTATAGGCATCCAAAATATTATTTAAGTGTGTCATCATCAATTTTTGTCTATGGCAGAGAGAAAGACAGCTCCAAGGAACAATTTAGCTCACCCTGTTATAGATACCTACGGCAGGTCAGATTAATCTGAAGGTGCCTGTTTCTTTCCATCATCACCAAAAAGAATTTAGGATGACTACTTCCTACTTAGACACCTAACTTTCAGGCATCTAAACTGTGAAGGAGGCAAATGTTGCCTTTAGAATTATTCAGCCCTTCTGAACTGATTAATTTCATGCTGCTGAGGATAATACGCAACCAAGTAAGAACCAATGCCTTTCATAAGCATGCTATAATGCATATACTCCCAGTACTTTAACTAGCCTGTTGTTTTCATAATGTATTTAGACAAGCCACCAAGTTACCTTTTAGACTGATTTCTATAGCTTCCCTCAGTTGCCCCACAACTGCAGTCTCTTTTTTCCTACCAGACCATTACATCTGAAACAGTTTTCGATATATAACACCCTCCTCTTAGCATCCCTTATTTAAAATACAACCTGCCTCTATTTGAAAAGGACATTTGCTCTGCAATAAAGTGGCATTTATCAACTACCCAAAGAAGTTTGGAATCTTCCTATCATAACTGAACTGTTAAAAGATGTCAATTAACATCAAGTTATCTATATTTTAAATGTGTATTATTTTAACTACTCCCTCTTATGACATCAAGAACTATTTTTAAAGATGACAGTGCTTTAGTGTTACCTCTACAGAACATTTCTGTAGCTATTCCTTTAAGTAAAATGGACACCAACCAAATGAAAATATTTATGTGTAAGCAGGACCTCACAAAAATATATTATATATGACTAGGAAAGGAAAAATGAGCAGGGCTTGGAAGAATAACAGCAACAGCAGATATCACTATCAGAAATAAAATTAAATGTAGACAGCAACATGAAACAAGAATGTTGTATTATAAATAACCATGTCCCTAACTGAAACAATAAATCAGACTTTACTTATCTTTAATCTCTCTCTTGAGCATTGTAGATGGAGCTTCAGCTGCCTAACTACAGCCCTGACTGGCATTTGATCCCTGGGACAGTCCAGCCAGCCTTGAAGCAATGCATTCCGCCTCACATTAATCCACACCCTAGACCAGATTTAGGCTTCATTTCTACCCTAAGCCATACCTCTTCCCAGGCTGCTTTTAAATGACTTCCCTGGCTCACCTCAAGGAAAATTTTGAGAGTGCGCATTCTGTATAATTCCCTGGCAATTGCCATGCAGCCAATGTAATGCACCCTGGCATTGGCCCATTAAGGCTCCAGTCCTGACACCAAGGTCTGTCCCTGCCTGCATTTCATCTTCAGCAAAACTACCTCAGCTCAACTACCTCTGCCAGTTCCATGAGCCTTGAAGGTTACCTGGTCAATAAAAAGATCAAAAGTGAGTATTTTAAGGTAGGTAAAAATCATAGAGTCTAAATGTACAAAAAGGCAGCAGAAGAAAGCAATGCAATTGTACTACCAGGAATAACTGACACAACTTTTGCAAGAGAAGTGGATACAATGTCAGTTATAGCTAATAAATGTGACTGCCTTTATGACTTACAGATTTCCTATGCATAGTGTTTATAAGTTAAAGCTTTTCCTACCCACCTGCAAAAGAAAACAAGCAAACAACTTCATCTTTTTCATGTCTCACTTCAATTAACTACTTTTGCCTTGAAAATTGCAATATCAGCCAAAAATACCCATTCAAAATGCTCTTGCAAAGATATTTCTCCTTATACTCAGCTTGACCATATTACCTCCTGCTTCTCCAAGTCCCTTATCTGACTGCCCATTCTTAGGTCAAGTATAAGCTATTAGTCTTTAAAAGGATTCTATATGTACACTCAGCTGCATATTGTGCTTTCTTGAATATCTAGCCATTAACACATTCAGGTGACTCAAACTAAACCTTTTAAGAGATTTCTATTTGTTTCGTAACATCATCTAGCTTCCAAACCAGCAGTTAATTATTATTGAAATACAACCAATTAAAAAATGAATTAAAAAAATAAAGTCAAATCGGGTGTAGGAGAGTTTAGAAGACAATAGAGCTGAGGAAAAGTCAAATCCAAAGATTTTAGCTCCTGTGGTGCACTACCTGTTGTAAAAACAAACAACATTGACATGCTTTTTTTACATTAAAAAAACATGAACGCTGCACATTTTGTATAAAATTATTGGTACTAATTGTACCGTGGTTTTAATAGTAACACACCTATAAATAACTGCAATGAAATTACACCAAAATAAATTAAATTAAAAAAAATTATGATATAAAAGTCTTTAACTAGTGAACTGCTATAAAGTCATTGAGTAGAAATAGTGAGCAAACTAATAAATATAAATGATATGTTAAAATTTAAAAGTGGAAGTCAAGTTGAAAAAAGATAAGATATACTACATTTAGGCTCATTAGTTTTTAATTTAAGTTGATAAATATAACATGCGTGGGTTTAAAACAATAATTTTCCCCAGTAAAACAAAAAATAATCAACAAAATCTGTGTGCAAAAAGTATGTACCTCTATCCTTTTTCAGTGACTCCTTTCTACTCTCCTGACAAATCTGCAACATCATTGAGATGAATTAATCAACAGGGGGTAATATAAAATCAAGGTATTAGTTTTTGAGGAGTGTTGTAAGCAGAAGTCATATGAAGAGTGTGTCACGTTGATGGAAGAATTTGAGAAACAAATGTAAAGGAGGTGGCAGTACTCAGAATCTTCAAAGCTTATAATGCTGGGGGATTGAAGAGAACAGGATGTACAACAACACTTAAAATCTCTTAGTTTTGTCAAGTGTTACAGAGAAAAACGCAAACCATGCCAGATGCATGCTACAGCTTTATGTATCAAGAAAGAAATCTAGCAGCAGGATTACCCTGTGGTTTAACATGTGCTATGGCATTCGGGGATGATATTTAATTTCATTTCAAAGTCAAGTTAGACATTTGCTTTCCTAAATAAAGTTTTCCCTGTCTTGTGCATATCTTCCACAAAACAGAAAACAAAGATGCTCTTTCCCAGTGTGTTTTATTATTAATAACAAACATTTATTCAGTGATCAGTTTTCTGTTATTGTTACTAAAGCGACATAGCGAGAAAGGCTGCCAGCAATTAAGATGTTTCCTCATTAGTTGGTTTGAAATAAATGCAGGAATAAGGCTTCTAGAACCAAAGCTGTTGATGCAAGTGAATGCCCAGTGTCAGACACCACTGGAAGAATAATTTCAGGAAACTAAGTGACCATTAAGGACACTTTGACACCATGCATGTGGACACTTGCTAAATATATAATTAAAATGAATGTCCACTTGTTGCACACTCTATAGAGCACATGACTTTGTGCTGAAAGACTGGAGTTTATGTCAGTCAAAATAAAATGACTGGTTATCTGCTGGCTATATTATCTTTTGCAAAATATTTTTTTTCATAAACACATGGAGAAAAATACAATATTTTTTTTTAATTTTGCTTTTTAGTGCAGACTAGAATTAGTATTTGAGACAACAGACATCAAGAACCTTTGAGCCAAACAAGTTGCCACAGCAGAGAACTGCAAGAGAGTTTAATCCCTTAATGGAAAAAGTCTACAAAGAATTGAAGAAAGGTTCACACCAAATTATTTGACAAGTGAACAGCAGTCAACTCCTGAACTTGGAACTCAAGCATTGTAGTTGCTTTCTGGGCCTTAACATCCATGACTGCTGAGTGCTCATTCAGTTCATTTCAGAAAATTCAGGACAAAAGACTAATTCAGTTCTCTTACAAGCACTTTTGACAGTTGAATAGGTTTTATTCTAACACAGACCTTAAAATCAACTTTGAAAGCTGAAAAAAGAAAGAATGCTTTTGACTGTTGTATAGACAGTTGTTCTCTGATGGCTCCAATTCTAATTTGCAAATGTTCTTATTGCAGGCATTCACTTTCTTTACTGTTTTATTTTGAAGATTTATTAACAAACACATATAATAAATGCATAATTAACAAATGTGTTTTATTTTATGTGACTGTAGGTACAAAACTTGAGGACAAACTTATAAGTTTATTGTAAATGTTATGGAACAAAAGGGTAAGCACATACTTAAATGTCAAAAATTATTCTCAGTGTGTCTCAAGGCAGTTTTAAATGCCTGCTTTTTGTTAATGTGATTAATGTGCTACCTTTGAAAAGATATCCACAGAAAAGTGTGGCAATAAATCTGGTAACAAATAACCAGAAATATTTCAGGTTTTGTTCCTGATTTTCATTAAAATAAATGGTAGTTTCTATAAACTATACCTATAATTCCTGACCAACATATGTCCTTTGAAATGTCTAGAATGGAGATACTTTACTCTCCTCAGTGTTTAAATTGGCACATTTTCATAATATATAAACTAAATCTTCCTTTTCTGAAATTAAACCTCACATAGTCTGTCTACAGCAAACACGGAAAATGTTTTTTTCACATCTAGCATTCATAATTGTATCATACAATGTTTTCATTGCATTACAGGAGCATTTAATTATAGGAACATTACTGTACAAGGAACTCTATGAAAAATAAAACCAGAAAAGGGTATATCCTGTGCCTTTGAGACAGTGTTCCTGTTTATATATCCTAATAATAATGATAATAATAATAATATGACAATAATAATCACGCCTCAAGCTGTGTCTGAGAGGTTTAGATTGGATATTAGGAAAAAATTCTATACTGAAAGAGTCACCAGGCATTGGAAGAGGCTGCCCAGAGAGGTGGTGGAGTCACCATCCCTGGAGGTGTTCAAAAAGCGTGTAGATGTGGCACTTCAGGGCATGGTTTAGGAAGCATGGTAGCATTGGGCTAACAGTGGACTTGATGATCCTAGAGGTCTTTTCCAACCTTAATGATTCTATGATTCTATGATTATTATATTTTTTGCAATTGCATGACATTAATCACTGTTGTTTAGCTTTGATCCTGATCCTTTTTTGCACAAGCCTATCATTCTTTGTCATTCATTTGTATTTGAAGAATTGCATCTTGTTCAGACTGAGGATCTTTTCCAGATTATTCATCCAGTTTATCAAGATCATTTAGAATTTTAGTCTTACCCAGTAATATGCTTTAAGTGCCTTCTGGGTGATAAAGATATATTCTCTTCTATCAACAAGTGTTTCAAGGCATTCAAATTTAAACACTTCGGATTGAGAATTTATTTTTCCAAAATGAAATATTCAGAGAAGATTCTCAATAACAGAGGTAGAAATGAATTAAAAATAAATTTTCTGACCTAATGGATTATTGTATTGATGTATGATCATTGTCAGTGTTAGATGACATTTTTTCAAAAATACTTAGTTCAGCAAGAGACATTTTGGAGCAATCAAATAATTTGCAAATTTACTGAAGGGTTTAAATAAAAATATTAAAAGATATATTTTGAGAATGAGTTCTGTCTTCAAAACGAAAAATCATTTCTCATTGATATTTTTAAATTAAACATTTTAATATATTGTTTCATTTGGATATTTTTCTCCATTAAAACCAGAAAGAGCTCGATAACTTGAAAATGAAACCAATATTTTCATACAACAAAAAGAAAGTGTTTGACATTAGTCAGACTGGCAAAGTTTTCATGTTTCAAAAAGAAAAGGGAGGAGGTATGGTAGTTTGACCCAGAAGAAGTGTATTTCCCACAGCTATTTGGGGGAAATATTTAGTATTAAAAAAAAAAAAATTTTTTTCCTATCTTATCCGTGTTAAATATCCTACTTTCATTGTCAGATCGTAGTGTTGAAATCAGAATATTTCCTTTCACATTTTTAGAATACTGGTAATTGTAAAATTAGTCTTTTAATAGTTATTTACATATCCTTATGTTAAAAACCGTGTCAGATACTTCAAATAATATTTTAAATAAGAGCGTTCTATTCTAGGATCAAACATTAAGCTAGACACAACTAAGACAATCCTTCATATTCTTCTCCTCAGTTCTCCCAATATACATTCTACCACTGTTATTCTAGGATAAATGGCATTGTTAATCAAATAAATGTATAAGCAATTGTATTGGAATAAATTGAAAAAAAATAATAAAATCAGCCCAGTGTGCAAACACTGCCGCACTTTTTCTGGGAAGTCTTATTTAATTGTGGGCTGACTGTTCAACTCTGGACAGTGATAAACAACAACCAATTCACCACAGCAGTAGTTAATTCCCTGTCTTTAGTTCCTTTCATTCCATTTCCTCTGATCTGAGAATTTAACTGCCTGAACACCCAAGCAACTATCTCTCCTTCCACTACGACTTTTGGCTGACAAATGACAACAGTGTTTTTCTCTTACTTAAGCGCAGTGACACGATCCACCCAGTCATGTAGGCTACAATCCCGCTGTGAGAACCAGGAGTCTAGCATGATCCAACTGCATGTCTGGGCAAGAGTTAGGCATGTTCATAGTCCCTGGTCCCTACAATTGCCATTGGAGGACCATCTTTTGCAATCACAGGTGAAAAAAAGAGACTTCAGTGTGCTTTAACAGTTCTTTTGGAGAGAGACTAGGACTGCAAAATGAACTGGGGAGCTATACTACCAAACACCTCAAAACCAATCACAGACTTTGGAGTTGGTCAATGAATTAGTTTATATATTTTGGTTTTATAATCTCAAGACAGCATTTTGAAATTCCAGCCAAGTTTGCCTACATGTAATAGGTTTCAGATGTTTGCAAGATGGCTGCAGTGTTTCTCTCTGGTGACAGTGAAGAGAGGAAGGCTGTAGGAGTACCAGCCAGTACTACCGCTGTCGTCTAGAACAGAAAAATTTACCACAATTTATTTACAAGAGCAAATGTTTACTAAGATTTTAGGGCACAAGTCCTCACATAAAAGCTGGAGCAAAGGCCTCCACCACAACACAGGCTGAGTCTTGACCTGGGACTGTACAGTTACTGTATTATAGATAGTAATATATGGCCATTCCCAAGAGGAGCAGTCAGGGAGCTTGAAGACACACTGTACCACTGTGTGACAATAATTTATTCAGCCAGTGTCTTGTCTGAATTGATGTCCTGTTCTTTTTTTGAATACTGCTGATACCGACTGCTTTGAGTTGTTGTCAGGAAAAAGACAAAGAACCATTTATAGTTAACCAGTTATGGAAACGAGCATTGTGAAACCATGAAATTAATTGCTGCATTCCTGCATTTCACTTCTCAGATTTTAACAGCACACCACCATGAGCTATGCAAGAATTTCCAGCCATCATCAACAGATCTTATTCCCGTATAAAAGGCAAAACTATCTCCCTTTATGATTTCTTCCTGAAAATATTCCCTGCAGGAAGATAAACATATGGTAAATGTGAAAAAGTTAATTGGTTATATATTGGCTGTAAAAGTTAATTAGCTGCATAGTGTTTCATATATTGGTATTTTAACAATTTACCTTCAGATGTCAAAACTGGTCCTTTCACTTTCCTGTGTCTGTTACCTCAAAATTGGCTTTCAAAAAAGTTCAATGCTATAAACAGACTTTCTGTCCAGAGACTGCGTGCACCTTACAGAGAAGTGTTATACTCTTTCGTTAGTCATCACAGTGAAATGAAGTGCATCCTTGGGATTCTTGCCATCTGAATTTGTGAATGGCCAGTCAAAAGCTAACCTGGCAAAAATGTAAGATTTAAGCCAAATCAGCTCCCTGAATCAATTCATTCTTTTGCCACACATGCGCAAGGGCTCAAGAAAAGGGGTAGGAAGATAGCGTCCGACATGATTTGGGTGGCCTTAAACTGCCAAGAAACCATGGTTTAATTCTCCACATATTCTGTCACTATGAATAGTCCACTTTTTAACCCTCTGCGCTCAAGATTAAATTTGTCTCGTATTTAGGCTTTGAGCAAGCTTTGAAACATGATGTGAGGGGGACAGAAGGGATCTTGATTTCTGAAGATCCCTTAGGACAGTGCATCAAGGACCTAACTGAGATGTATAGACACCTGGTAATGGTTATAGCCACACTCTGTTTCTACATTTCTCACACTGCCTACAGATGCAACACGTGGCTAATGTCAGGCAGACAAATTAGTCAGACCTTTTCATTAGAGGCCCAGTAGGACAAACCAGAATTTTGAATTCCCAGGTAGCTGAACAAAATCTGTTGGTATTACCATGCCCTGTCATAGCCAGGATTTTATGCTCCTGAGAGAGCTGCTTCTGCAGAAAGCTGGGGGTGCCAGATACTTGAAAGTCAGGTGTCAAATTATCTAACACACGGCCTTCTATTGGGTTTAGGCCTACCATACTGCAGAGTCTGAATCTTGCTACCAGGTCAGTATTTTGAAGTTTGGTGTCACGCTGAACACCACAGTGGTCAAAAGTGTGGGCATTGCTAACAAACACTGTCAAGACAGAACTGAAGACCTGAGCTGCTGACCATGCAGAGTGCTTATATTTTAACTTTTTCCTTTGTGTCTGTTATGGACCGCTCCAGCTAGCTGTTTCCAAGGCAAAGCTGCTGTAGATACAGATAGAACCAAGAAGTCTGGAGGCAAGACAGGATGTGTCACTTGGCTTTGAGGTTCTTTTTAGTTATTATAATAACTTATTCGAATAGTACAATAACAACTTGTTTCTCTTTTACTTACTAGAGACTGTGTTCCTGACAGTAAGACCACCAAAAACTTCAACTAGCAAGAACTGGAAAGCCTTGAGGAAGCCTGGTAATATTAGATCTATGAGCAAAAGAAAGGTAGAAAGGAGACTGCCATTAAAAAATGAAATTATTTTTGCTTTTACAGAGGATTTTTATGCAAGAACCTTGAAGTATTAATGAATTTAATGTACTCCTGCAACATCCTCATGAAGGTTCACTTTTCCAGGTGGCTAAAGATTCAGAAGACAGCTAGCTTGTTGGTGGCAGAATATGTACTAGATTATCAAAGACACTCCTCCAGATGCCAGTTAACTGATCATTTCAGAAGGAATAAAACACTGGAAGGTACAAGTTCTTAACTAGGACTGTGGTCTAAACTTTCATCAAAGCTGGAGCTATATTAATAATAAAATTTGTAATATTCATTAGAAATTCCCCTCATCATGTCTTCAACTCTCTTTCATCTTCATGTGTCTAATTTCTTATATTACTGATAGATGCTTCTACAGTTACTTTTAAAATAAAAACATCCTTCCATGTGGATCTGAATACTCAAAGACTGAGAATCTTCCTTTTCATTAGATGTCTTAGTTGTCACGAAAATGAGAATAAATGACTACCAGTAAATGACTACCAATAACTACCCAGCTCTTCTCACCACTGCCTCTAGTCTGACTTAATTGGCTAGAAATTCCATGATGAATGCTTTTTTCCAATTTCAACTCCTTTTTTCTATGCAGATTATTCCCAAAGAAACAGTAGAATTTTCTAAAGTATGTTAACTCTGTTTATTTCTGCATATTTGAAACAATTCTCATTGGATTTTATATACAATTCCAGCAAGCTTTTAAATCAGAATTTACACAGCCCAGAAAATCTGCCTTTTTACTGCTCCATTGGCAAAACTGGAGTTAGCGTAAAACATTGTAAAGTTCAAACAAAGCATTGACCTGTTTGTTCAATTCATGTTTGTCTTTGACACCTGTCTGAGGTGACAGAGTAGAAACAGTTGAATAAAAAGACAAATCTGGACCAGCTTCAAGAAAGGCTTATAATTCTTAAATCAGTGTTAGGCAAATTTTAAATGCTCAGGTGCAAAACTAACAGTTGACTACCTTTGCAAACATTTACAGTTGGGCATTTCTTTGCCTGCATCATATGGTTTCACCATCAAGTTTGCTTTGCAGCAGCAGCACTTTAGATCCCTGCAAGCCTGATAAAGTAAGTAGGCAAATTATTTTCTTTTTAAAATACTGAGGATTAATATGTCTACTCTCTTATCAAACAGATGTAGGTGATCTAGATTCCTGTCCCTCCTCAGACTAAGGAGCCATAAATCTACATCCTAAGGCTACTATTAGAGCATCGAGATAGAAACAGGTTTCCTTTCTATACTATTAGGCTGTGGCAGCATGTGTTGAAGAATATAAAATTCCAGGGGCCAGAAAACAAGCAAATCAATGTGTCCACTGGGAGGTGAGGCTCTGATTTCATTCTAGGTGAGCAGGGAATAGAATTCAGGCTTTTCATTTTGTGGTAGAATGCTTTACTAATTTAGTAAACAAGTCCTGAAAAGTTAAAGTGTGTCACTGCCATGTTCTCCTGATCCTTCATCAGCTTAACTGAGTCTTTCAGTGCACCGTCATATATGTAGTTTCCAGGATCTCAATCCTAAGTGATGAAGGTGTTTGTGGGTTGGGTTTTTTTGTCTTAATTTTGGTTTCCTTAGAAATTGGTAATTCAAAAAGAATTGGGATTTCAGGTATGGGTAGGTATTGGCTACTTTTAGGCCTGCCACCGCTTTAAACATTTAATTTTTTATTATTTGTTTTTGATGGAGTGCACTTTCTCCTCTCGGCTGTATTAGGATTCCCCTTCTGAGTTCCTCTTTGGCAGAAAAGACAGGCCTTCATGGGGCTTGGCTTCTACCTCTGGGAATGATGAGTTCAAGGAATATTCAGTGGTAATACGGTACGCCACCATCCCAACTTAGGGACAAAGTCTGCCAACAAGAAGCCTAGTTAAGACCTTTACAAAACACAGATTACAAAAAAAAACAACACCACCAAACCACCAATTGAAAATGCAAGCCCCTAAGCCCCTATACCCTGAGAATGTACACAATGCTGTATGTAAACACAAACCCCTTAACTTTGAGTACAAGCTACCTACCCTACAAATGGGCTGAGAGATGCTGTACATCACTTTCTTGTGAATAACTCCTCACAAACCTACTTGGAGGAGTCTCCAAAATGCTAAAAGCTACCCACAATGTTTAGATGTCTTATATTCATGTGTGCAAAAGTTCTGAAGAATCGGGGGCTGGTTCTATCCTTCTGGTGAGTGACATGAAAGGTCTTGCCGGTTTGCCAAGTCAGTCTGGCCGCCTTCAACACACAGGAAAGCTCTCTTTTTTTGGCCTGGATGAAGTCCTCAGGTACAGTTGTATAGATTCATGATGGACACCAGGGACTTGAGAGAAGCTTTTTAACACCTCACATGCATTGTTAGATTTTATCAATCTCTCCACAGCTGGTATACATTTACACAGGGCAACTAAGCCTCGTTACCATATCAGGCAGGCAGGCAGGCATGCCTCAAGTCTAGCTAACAAGTCCACTATCAAAAATGATAAAGGATTCTAGGCTGGGCAGGAAGAGAGAAAGATGCAGATCAGAAATGTTTCCTGAAGAGACCAGAAGCTGTGTCATGAGGCAGTTATTAGTAGACACTTGTACATTGTTTGTTTTCCTGGAACATAACTGAAGTTAGTAACATTAGATACAGTCTGACTAGTGCTTGGAAACTTTGATATTGTGATCTTCAGAAAGCTGCCAGTGGAATCCAGGTCTGCTATTTCTTTCCTTGCCTGTACGTCTGAGTATAATGTAGCTATTGATCCTTGCTGGTTTTGCTTATTATGGATAAACACGATCTTCTTATAAACTGCAGTATATTTCGCCTAGCTGCCTTTGCAGAGTAGAAGCTGATCTTTGCTCTTTAATATCCTTTTGCTGTTTATGCTTTTATGTGCTATGTGTGTTGGACAATACAACTACATAGTACTTGTGTTATGAAAAAGTAAATAGACTTGTCCCAAGTCATCCAGATGTAAATCAGAAAATATAACTTGTATTTATGCTGAGAAACACTTGCTTACTCTTACATCTGAGAACTTTAATTGCTGAAGTATCATTACTTTCCACATTGCCTTTTTAACTCCCATTTTGTTATTTTATTGGTAGACAGTAGTGAAATGGTTAGCAGCATTGAACCTCTGTTCCTAACGCTTACATCCCATAATCTCTCAAAGAACATATTTAGATCTAATTCTCTTCTTTACTGCCTTTTTGCCTATCGTCTCCCTCAAAGCAGCCACATTTTCCAAAGACATGTGTAAATATAATGGCACTCATATTGATCCTCTAGATAGGAAAAGATCTCTGCCGCCCCCTGATTTCATTTGGGGGCAGGTAGTCTGGGATTTTTTCCCAGTTCAAGATGAAAAAAAAAAATATCTGAAATATCAACATTTCATGGATGTCTAAATAAAACACTCTCCTTCTAAAAAAAGAATCTGCATATGCAGACTGCACAAAAATGAAAGAAAAACATTATTTCAATTCTTGTTAGCTTGACAAAGCAAAAATAAGTCATTCTCAAGCTAAAATTGTTTATGTATTAGTTAGGGGTAAAATCAATGCAGAACTGTGAGTTTAAAAGAAAAAAAAAAAGCAAAACCAGAAGCTTGGAACCAATTTCTTTTCCGGAGTTGAGAAAAATGGAAAACTGAAATGAGGGGTAGCTTATCATAGGCACAAACTTGGTTTTAATTTTTTTTTATTTTTTTCTTGCTGGAATACACAACTCTTCCACTCTATTTTAAACCTGCTGAACCTCAGAAGCTTACAGAATTATTACAGCAGACTACTTTTTTTGCGCATATATTTGAAGTAACTTTTTGGACAAGAAAGTGGTATCTGCTTAAACTAGGGCTGTATTTGGAAACATAAAGCTGTCAGGCATAGGGCAGACTTCATTGTTGGTGTATGGGTTTATCCCTCCCTCTATGTGAAAAATCCTATTTGCTCCTACAAAAATAAGAACAAAATTTTTAGGGCACATCTATTGGACTATACATCTGAGATGAAGGGGATCAAGCTGTGTCTTGTACTTTCTTGTTTAAAAGTTTTGGAAGTTCTCAGAGTTGGGATCAACACTCTTTCCAAAAACACAGAACTGATACTGGAATTCAAATTGAATTTTGCAAGTAGTTGTGGCACACTGCTGATGCGAGTTTGCATAGCATGTTGATTGCTCACTGTACTCCACATCCTTTTTCAAGCTGAATTTTTTCCAGCTCTTTCAAATATGATGTGATATATTTATTCCTGTATGTTTCATCTTTTTATTTTTAATAAATGAGGAATTTTATAAAGTTAAAATAATCGATATAAGGGAGTAGGACAGTAAGTTTGATTCTGAAGGCCAATCTTATAGTCATTTCAAGTTTCAATAATGTGTCTTGATGTTGAGTTTTTGATCCACATCTTCAAAGGAATGACTCTTTCAAAATACTGATTTTGTACTTTCTGGAGGGCAGTCTGCTTTTAAGGAGTTCAGGATTCAGCAACCAAAATCATTACTCTTTACAAATTTTAAATTTAACATATATGCATAAAAATTCATATTTGAGTAAAATGTTATCTCCTAGTTTTTCTGCACTTCCAACTAAAGGCAATGCATAAGTAAACAAACCTGACAAACTTCTGTTAATATCCCCTGATAAAACTCTTGTTCTGTTAAGTCAAGGAATTAATTCAGTATTGCTATTTTTTCATATTTTCCTTCAGGAAGGAGGATATTGCTACATGCTGAACTCAGAATTCTGATGAATTCTAGCACTGTAAAGATCAGGTTTATTTTATTTAAAGAGTAAGCTCTGCTAGTCCCTTCAGAAGACATGTTCTGTCAAAGAACTTGCATTGATTCAAAACCAATTCCAAATTGAGGGAGGAAAATTAAGATTTAAAGTGATGTTAAGATTAATTTTCCATATATGTTATTCCTGCACGCTATAAAAGAAAGATAGAAAGTTTTCTCCATTTTCTGTTTTTATGTAGAGTCAATGATTTTAATGAGGCTTTCTGCTTTCTAGAGATAGACTAAGGCTAATCATTTATCTGAAGTTCAATTTATAATCTGGTTATGTCCATTTTGCTTATTTGGATACTATTTGTATAAACAATGCAGCTACTATTATCAGCTTTTCCCAAAAGATTACAAACATACTAATTAATCTAATTTACATGAAGATAGTTACCTGAGCCAATTTTTCTATTATTTGTTCTTTTTTTTTAACCATAGTAAAATGTGGGGAGATTTTAAGATTCACACTGTACCCGTACAGAACTATGTTCCTATAAATATTGTTCTTTGAAGTTTTTGAAGATAGGGCTCAGTTCCCTCCAAATGGATTATTCTGTGATTATATTCCCTGGATATTAACTGGTACCATGCACCTATTCAGCTGAAAATGAAATCTTGGGGTCCTGAGCACTCTCAACACTAAAAATAGCCTCCTCTTTAGTCTTACATTCTCGCATGCATACTCATAACGAGGGATTTGTGGAACAGGTTAACCCCACTGCTGTGTTTGCCTTTGAACGCTGAATTCCTCTATTTCTTTACCTTTCTGTATCTGGATATCTCTATATGCATGTTTCCTTTGCCAAAAAGGAGATACAAGGCTATTTTAAAATTTGTGTGAGTGAAAAACAGTTGCTTAGTTGAGTGACTAGCACCGTCTGATAGATTTAAGTCCCTAGATGACTGGCAGGTACATTCTTCACTCTCAGCATCATTGTAGTCAGTGAGTTAAAGGGTTTCAGAGAGAGTGAAACAAAGATCATACTCAAAGGATTCCTTCTTCCAGTTCCAACAATAACCCTGAGTTTTATCCTTAGGCGACACACATGGAGAAAAGGTGTACATCAATAATTTACAATATTAAGCATTAAAACAGAAAAGGTGGGCTGGTTTTTTGGCGTTTTTGGGGTTTTTTTGAGAATACGATGTGTCAATAAAATAAGTAAAAAAGGGAGTAGAAGCATATTTTGCTGTACTCTTGGCATCCAAACTGAAGGGAGGGCAGCAAGGACAGAATTTCCAAAGATTAGCTGTAAATAGTTACTTGAATTCTAAGTGTGGCCATAAATTCATATAACTCAGTTCTTCTGTTATCTGTGATATAACTTTTTTCCATGTGGTACACAGGTCACAATGTCTTGTGGATTTATGGGACCTCTCATTGCTTTCCTGGCATAATGCAATTACTATGGCTGAATAAGTAAATTTTCCTGATTTTTTGCTATTGCTGCATGTCATAGATATGAAGCAATGATTGTGTTTTATCATGATGTAGAGGTTGAACAGTTGCACAGGACTAGCTGCTATACTGTACTATTTGCGGTGGCACAAGCTACACTTCTCTTGGTGTCAGATTTCCTCCTTTTGCCTACCAAGACAAAAATCTCCAATTCCCATACTTTTGGGTCAGACTTTGTGTACTGTCTCTTGTACTGTACATCTACATGGTTACCATGATGGTCCAGGTCTGGCACCTGGGATTCTGAAAGGATGCTACAGCAGATTGAGAAGGCAACTGTCCTAATGTCAGTAGGAACAAGGTTTCCTAAGGACATGAAAGCAAGCAAAAAGCTTAAAATATCAAAATGCATGGCTACCTTATATTTCCTTAAAGGTGAACTTATCTCGTTAGACAGTGATCTTGTTTGTCCAAACTAGTTCATGTGGCTTTTGGGGCAATTAAGTGTGAATCTCTTCAGTCTCTGGTTTTCCCTTTGCATTTAAATACACCAAATGTGCTTTCTTTTATGGTTTTCTTCAAGCTGCAGCTTCTAATTCCTGCTGTTTCCCTGAACTTTCCGTGGACTCGCTCCAGGACCGTGTGGAGTACCACGGCATTTCAGTCTCGATCCTTCAGAGATGCTGCACTCTTCTACCTGTTCCCTCTGCCTCCTACCCCAAACTGTCCCCAGAACCCTTCCTTGTGCTGGCATTTTTTCAGAAGGAAGGTGAGGAAATTAGTTTTCTGTGGGAGCAGGTCCCTGAATAAATAGGCATGCTGCATTATTTCTAATGGACTAGTGCACAAAGAGGTAAGAGGTGATGGAAGAATGATCAGATTTGGCAATTATGTTGCAAGCAAACTAGTTTTCTAGTTAATAATTTTTCCATACCGCATTATGGAGTAGCTCTGTGTTTATCAAGAAACTATTCTCTTGTCTTCTCAGTAAAAATTACTAATGATTTTTCGTTTAGTTTAATGTTGAATGAAAACAGCTAAAATTACTTTGTTTTAGAATAGATTATTTTATTAGAATAAAAAAGCAGCAAGGATTTTGAGGTTTTTTAAGATTGACTTTATTTATAAACAATGCATTTTCATGCAGCAGATATATTTTAAAGTTTATGTGTTGTACAAAGGCTTATCTCTGAAATATTATCTCAGCATGCTTATTGGTCTGCCATTTCTGTCTCTTGTTTTAAATGCCTTCATGAAGTTTCAGCCTGAGCTACATGAAAAAGCCAGTTTTTGAAGCCAAAACTTTCATAAAATATGAAAATGAATAATATATTGTCAAATACCAACAGGGCAGAATAGATTCAGCTTCAATAAGATTCATTTTCTCCTGTTCTTTTTAACCATAATTTTACTCATGCTTTATTTAATTTTTGGTCCTTGTCTACAATACCTGCTAAAATGAAAGAGCCAAAAGAAAGAACCCTACATTTATCATGATTTTTAAATGGTATTATTTGAAAACAGAAAAAAAAACCCACAAACAAAAACAAAACCTGAAACACCACAGCTCCATGTCTCCTTGGAGGAACTATGAATGTTGTACTCATGGAGTTCTGGGGTTTTTTAATGCTGAATTATAATGCTTTCAGAGTTTTGTCTTGTTTTGAGCCTTAAGGTTGCTCTAGGATAGTACGTAGCAGCACAGTAACCAAGGAATACCAGACCTTCAGTCTCTTTTTTTAAAACTCTCCCTGACAATCCTGATGTCAGATATTCCTGGGAATGTGTCATTATCCATGTCAGTCGGGCTGCAAGTGCTCTCAGGAATGCATATACATTTTGCTAGCAAATAATGCTTTGCTTTTGAACGTGGGCAGTACAGTCATAGAATCATAGAATCATTAAGGTTGGAAAAGATCCTTAAGATCATCGAGTCCAACCGCTAACCTATCACTGCCGAGTCCACCACTAAACCAGATCCTCAAGTACCACGTCTACCCTTCTTTTAAATACCTCCAGGGATGGAGACTCCACCACCTCCCTGGGCAGCCTGTTCCAATGCCTGACAACCCTGTCAGTGAAGAAATTTTTCCTAATGTCCAACCTAAACTTCCCCTGGCGCAGCTTGAGGCCATTTCCTCTCGTCCTATTGCTTGTTACTAGGGAGAAGAGACCAACCCCCGCCTCGCTACAGCCTCCTTTCAGGTAGTTGTAGAGAGCGATAAGGTCTCCCCTCAGCCTCCTCTTCTCCACACTAAACAACCCCAGCTCCCTCAGCCGCTCCTCAGAAGACTTGTTCTCTAGACCCTTCACCAGCTTTTTTGCCCTTCTCTGGACCCACTCCAGCACCTCGATGTCCTTCTTGTAGTGAGGGGCCCAAAACTGAACACAGTACTCGAGGTGTGAATGACTAGAAGGCTTTGATATACTGAAATTCCTAGGCATGAAACACAAACTGTGTGGTCTGAAAGCCAGCAAAAGTGCTTATGGCTCTTGAATGAGAGGCATGGTCAAAACTAATAAAGCAATAATGACAGTGTTAATTTTTAATTTATACGGCCTTAATTTCCATTTAATTTATTTATAAGAAGAAAAAAGAACAAGTGAGGAAAGGTCTGAAAATTTCAGATTTAAATGAATTATATAGAACTCGAAGGCTGCTTAGACCATGAGAAATAAGGCATATGTAACCTTTTCAAACTTACCTATTAGTATTCTTTTAAGAGAGAAAGACAAAAGAAATACTGACCATATCTTCTAGTCTTAAAAACATAAGGTACCCATTAGTGCCTCATTTACTGATTTCAGTATAATAATTTCATGCATGTAGTGTGCAACTTACACACATACATTTGTTTGGAAAATAGGTGGAAACTGTGATTAGGTTGGAAAAGACCTTTAAGATCATCGGGTCCACTGCCAAGTCCACCACTAAACCATGTCCCTAAGCGCAACATCTACCCATCTTTTCAGTACCTCCAGGGATGGTGACTCAACCACTTCCCTGGGCAGCCTGTTCCAGTGCTTGACAATCCTTTCAGTGAAGAAATTTTTCCTAATATCCAATTTAAACCTCCCCTGATGAAACTTGAGGCCATTTCCACATGTGTATGATGAATTACGCTAATTATACCTAATGATGTCTCCATCCAGTCTATAACTTCCATAATTTTTTAAAACAAACACAACCGATGTAAAAATTTTCAGGTGATAAGGAATTGGCAGCCTCCCAGTGTAAGCTTCTGAGGATTAAATAGCATTATTGTAAAAGAAAAATCTCTGTCCTCTGATTTAGATTTGTCCAACTTCTGTTCCTTGCATCACACCTTTTAATGTCTCTGTTGCTCTGAGGAATCCATTTGAAATCTTTTCCTATATGGGAATAGGTAGACTGTAATTCAACACTCTCTTAACTTTCCCTTAGGTAAACCAAAGAAATGGAGCTTCTTAAATCTTTTATTATGAATGGTTTTTTTCATGTTCCCCCCAGTTCTTTATTGATTCCATAGGTAACCTGATGGATCAATACCAGAATTGCAGATGGTATTCCAGCCAGAGTAATTCATTCCCAATAACAGCTTCATGGTGTAAGATATGTTTGTAAATGACTGGATCAAACATTGTAATAAATTACCCTGCATGGTTAGAAAACATAAACGCTGATTCCAATGTTTAAAAACCACAGTCTTGCAGTTCTGTTAAAGTCTATTCATTTTATGAAAAGGAGCCTTAAAACTTCTGTTAACATACTTCGAGTGCATTTCCATTTCCTTTATACATAATATCTTAGGGTTTGGGGTTTTCTCAATCCAGTAAAAGTAAGTAGGTACAGGAGAGCAGGCATTGGATAGCAAGTGTGTTTTTCTTTAAGTAAAGGATAAAGAATGATTTTCCTGAAAATATGAATGTTAATTTATGCTTTTAGAATCTTCTTCTTTTCATGTCCTCTGTTTTTTTTTCAGGGACAACTTAGAAGACCTTTGGATAGTGGTGAAAGCAGAAAGAGTGATGCCACTGTGAAAGGTATATACTATATCTCCTGTATCACAGAGATGGTATGTAACCTTTGAGACTCGTTCTTGCACTGGAATTCTAAATGCTTTGTAAGCTGGGATTCAGTACATTAAACCATCTCAGATAAGTAATAAAATTGAGATGATTAAATAGTATGTACTTTTGTTGGCTTCTCTAAATAGGTAAATATTTGTCAGTAAAACTCTGTTTTTTTCCAGCATCTGGAGAATTATGCTGCGACTCAAATGGCATTATTCTACCACCCACAGAATGTTTTTGCTCAGAGTTCACAGAGATTGAGGTGATAAAATCATATTCTAGCAATGAATGTGTTAGAGGAACATTTCTATTGCAAAGATGCTAAAAGTTGAATCAAAAGAACATCTACTTTAAGCATTTTTTCAAACGTCATTTCCTTCCTTGTTTTCTATAAAGCTCTAGTAGAAAAAAAAAATTTATTCATCCTGTATAGTATTATCGTAGAATACATATTCTTTTTCTCATTTTCTCCTGTTATCCAAGGTTTTGATCACGTGTTGTGAATATTCATTCTACATATTTTCATTTGTAATATAAAAATAAATATTGTTATTACTCTGTCAACATATCATTCCATCACCAGACTCCTTAGTGAGAAAAAGTATCCTGGATGAATTCAAACCAGTTTGTTTTGTAAGGGTTTTTTCTTCCTAAAAACTGCAGCTACCTTTGTTTTCTTTAAGTTGACATGGATGTATAGGTGTGCTCTGTAATTTATGGTTTGTGGCACTCAGAGAATATTGTGTATAGGAAAATCAGAAAGGAGGAAGCACTCCTATGATGAGGGGTGGCCCCCAGGAGGAATATTAGTTCCACATATATTACATGCAGTCTTCTCCTTTCCAAAATAAAAGATGGGATAACTGGTACTGGGTACTTCATAGGTTGAAACAGTTTTCATTCTTATATTTTGTGGGATCTTTCAGCTGAAAATGTCTGGCTTCACTCATCAACTATACTCACTAACATTGTGGATTTGCCCTATTAGAGATTAAGATGTATTTAGTGGCTAAACAGAAAAGGTAAAGCAGAAATATATGGGGTCAATGAACAGGTCACTAACGTTTTGTTAACAATCGTTTAAGCTGAGGTCACCCTCCTTCTATTTAGAGACTTTGTAAACATCATTCTTCCCTGCTGAGCTTAACTATTCTATTTCCTTTGGAATATAACTATCTTGTAAAATTCTGAAGTGCTAATACTTTGACCAAGATTTGCTAGGTTCAGAGAATCTCACTACTGCTAAACTGATATCTCCATAATTATGTCACAGAAGGGCAGGGGTTGGAAGGGACCTCTGGAGATCATCTTGTCCAACCCCCCCTGGCTTGATCAGGGACACCCAGAGCAGGGGGCACAGGAACACATCCAGGCGGGTTCTGAATGTCTCCAGGGAAGGAGATTCCACAACCTCCCTGAGCAGCCTCTTCCACTGCTCTGGCACCCTCACAGCAAAGAAGGTTTTTCTCATGTTTAGGTGGAACTTTCTGTGTTCTAACTTGTGCCCATTGCCCCTTGGCCTGTCCTTGGGCACTATTGAAAAGAGCCAGTCCCATCACCCTGACACCCTCCCTTCAGATATTTATAGGTATTGATGAAATCCCGCCTCAGCCTTCTCTTCTCCAGGTTGAACAAACCCAGGTCTTTCAGCCTTTCCTCATAAGGGAGATGCTCCAGTCCCCTGATCATTTTCGTAGCTCTCTGCTGGACTTGCTCAAGCAGTTCCCTGTCCTTCTTAAACTGGGGGGCCCAACACTGGACACAGCACTCCCAATGTGGTCTCACTAGGGCAGAGTAGAGGGGGAGGATAACCTCCCTCGATCTGCTGGCCACAGTCCTTCTCCAGTTCTGAAACTGGAGACACACTCATGCTGTGCTTGCACCTGGAAGGGTTTAGCTTAGTGTGCTGTATTGGTTTTGGGTGGGGTACGGTTAATTTTCTTCACAGTAGCTAGCATGCGGCTCTGTTTTGGATTTGTGCTGGAAACAGTGTTGATAACACAGGGATGTTTTCGTTACTGCTGAGCAGGGCTTGCACACAGTCAAAGCCTTTTCTGCCTCTCACCCCACCCCACCAGTGAGCAGGCTGGGGGTGCACAAGAAGCTGGGAGGGGACACAGCTGGCACAGCTGACCCCAGCTGACCAAAGGGATATCCCACTCCATATGATGTCATGCTTGGCATATAAAGCTGGGGCCCGAAGAAGGAAGGGAGGGACGTTTGGAGTGATGGCATTTGTCTTCCCAAATTCCTCCCAAGTGGCCAGTCCCTTTTTCCACATACTGTGAACCTCCCGCTTATTTTTGAGTTTCTCTAGAAGCTCTTTGCTCATCCATGCGGGTCTCTTGGCTCCTCTGCCTGACTTCTTCCTCCTAGGGGTGCACCAGTCTTGAGCTTGGAGGAAGTGGTCCTTGAATAGTGACCAGCTCTCTTGGAGCCCCCTGCCTTCCAGAGCCCTAGCCCATGGGATTCCTTCTAGCAGGTGTTTGAAGAGACCAAAACTGGCCCTCTTGAAGTCCAAGGTTGTTATCCGAGTTGTTGCCCTGCTTCTACCATGCAGTATCCTGAACTCGACCATGGTCACTGTGGCCAAGGCTACCCCCAGCTCTCACATCCTCAACCAGACCTTCCTTGTTTGTTAGGATAAGGTCAAGCAGCACATCTCGCCTCGTTGGCTCCTCCACCACCTGCATCAAAAACTTGTCCCTGGTATAGGTCTGATGGTACACCGAGAATATTTTTGCAGTGATCGCTGTCGGGAGAGGTGGGGTCTGATTAACACTGGTCACCTTTGCTAACTGTATCTTTAGTCACAGACTGCAATAAACAGAGAAATGTAATCAATAAAGTTGCAGATACAATGAAGAAATATAGATGGGCACTAAAAGTCTCTTGATAAAAACTGGTGATTATTTCCCATCAAGACATTAGGCTGTTATCTTCTTTACCTGTAATACAACCTGGCAGAAGTGAGCAGCCAACTATTAATAAACATCGCCAAGGAAAAAAACCACTGAAGACGTTCCTCTCAGGTATTCTTCTAAATCTTATTTTTATTTAGCTGCTCTGTTTTTTCTGTGTTTCATATGTTCCTTACTATATGATTATTTGGTAGACAAATCATTTATGCATACTGATTTGGAGTTTGCATCATTCCTCATTATAATTTTATTGTAACTTAACCTTTCAGGTAACCAAATAACTTAAAGCATTTCTAGAAAGTTATCAAATATTTTCATTTAACAAAAGGATTGCATCTTTGTTTTGCTTTCCAAAAAAAAAGAAAAAAACAGAAAAAATTATTGTTATTCTGGATCTTACAGTATATAACCTTTTTAAAAAACCACAATCCAATTCCCTTGTTTTACGTAAAGTTCTTAAGCCTAGATTTGCTCTTTTCTCCCTCATTTTTTGGTAAAGCTTTGAGGGAAAAACAAACAAACAAAAAAAACCACCCAAACAACAGCAAAAAAATAAAAAAACCCCAGGTATTAAATGTGATAAATGAGATTTGGGTTTACAACTGTTTTGTTTCTTTTTGTAGAAGTTGCATACAATTGTCAAGGATGTTCAGGGAAAGAAAAAGGGTATTTGTCTTAAGTTTGACTTCTTTATTAGCCATAAATTTAGTAATAAATCTGTTTATGTAACAAATGCCTAAACTCAGGTCATAACCCAAAGTATATGTGCATCATATATAGAATACATGTTTGAAAACTCTAAACCTAAAGCATCATTTTAAAGAAGTAAGTTTATCATTCAAATCTCCTTTCAAAGCAAGGAACGGCACCATTGCTCTTGATGGTCAGGGAACAGATCCAATATTTTCTTGATTTTTTTATCAAATAGGATAAAAGTATGATAAATATGTCTACTATCCCATAAATTCATGATAAACTGTCATTCTTTTCCAAAAGCAATTTATCATTGATAGATTTAAGCTAGCAACTTGAGCATAAACTCCTTGGGGATGAGCATAGCTTCTATAAAGACTCTTCTAGGCCTATTTGCAATATTCAATATCTTGTCATTAATTATCTTTAAAACAATATCCTTTTTTTATGTTCAGAAACCTTACACTATCTCTGCAAGTGCAAAGCAGATTTCTTTCTCACATTATCAGTGCTTACTTCCACATATACTTCGAAATATATGAAGTAAGTTGTGGTTTTCAAATTCAGATGATCTGCCACTTTTATGAGAGCACATAAACATATTTCTAGAAGCTTTGCAAAGGTATTTCAGGGCTGAATTCAAGATGACAATGGAGTTAGCGAGTGAAATCTTTCTTACCCACCACAGCAGAAAATGTACACTGCACGGTATTCATCCTGCTCTCTTTCACTCCAGTAATCACACTGTATTTCAAAATGCCAGTGTAACTTATTACTAACTGACAAAAATGAGAGGATCACATGATGCACAGCTTGCATATGGGGTATGGAAATGTGCTCTTCAGCTAAATATTTGCATGTGCCTTACATGTCCTCAGCATTAAGACTTAAAGTATTGAGTCTCCTACTTAATCCTCCCATTTTTGCAATATGTGTGTGGTTTAGTATTCAAGCGACGTTCAGACTTGTAGATTGCAGATATGATGCAGCAAAGCTCTGCCCCAAACTACTCTGACACGACTGTATGAAGTTTTTAGCTTGCATGCAGATTAAGTCCTTGGGCAGATGTACAGAGAGGATTCAGTAGAACACAGAAAAACACAACTTCAGGGGCTCCTTGAAGCTCTTGGGCTGTAGCACTGGGTACTTGGGGCATGACTCTTCTTCCCTACCAGAAACAAGGACTGCCTTTTGGACTGGTTTGCAATACTAATCTTAAATCAGAAAGAGCCCATAGACTCATTAGTAGGAGGAATGCGCAAATTTTAGAATCATAGAATGTCCTGAGTTGAAAGGGACCCACAAGGATCATCAAGTCCAACTCCCGTCCCTGCAAGGACAACCCCAAATTTACACCATGTCTCTGAGGGCATTGTCCAAGTGCTTCTTGAATAACGTCAGGCTTGGTGCCATGACTGCCTCCCTGGGGAGCCTGTTCCAGTGCTAATAGCACTAGCAATAGCAAGGAATCTTTTTAAGTTTTCCTTCCCTTTTTTTCTTCACATATTATATTCTATGGTTTGGTTAGATATCTAGGGTGCATTAGTCCATTCTATATCTGTCAATTGTTGTAGTTGCTACTATCTACTGTTTGGCAATATTTTTTCACGTGTTATCAGTGACCTGAGTTGATTTTTCTGGCGACTGATCTGGAATTTTTCAGCAGCTAGAGTCATGAGACTCCAGTACATCTAACCTGAAATCCAGACAAAAGGAAGCTGCATGTGGATAGACTATGTGTGTCTAAATGCAGTCTACTGCACATGGTTAGACTGACTATACAACATTTAGCATACCCATTTAAACATATGCAATCTGCTTACATATAGTAAGCTACAAGCAGTGAAAGTATGTGTGAAGAAGTCAATTGCAATAGTTCTACTGAGATCCACTCATGGTTTTTGGAAGGGCTTTGCTTAGTTTTTTGAGCTGTGCATTTAAAAATAAGTACATGATGTAGGAAAAGTGTCAAGAGAGTGTTTTGTAGCTCTTCCCTGGAAAAAGGGGAAATGAGATTTAGAAAAGATTCTGCATGTGCCAAGATATCAAGGCTTACTTAAATTGACATTAAGATACCTGTAGTTTCTAAGAAGGTCTCCAAAGGCACTCTAAGAACTGTGAGTTTTGTCAGATGTGTATTTTCTATAAATCCTATCACAATAAATATTTACATATTTTACCTTGATAACAAGCAGCAGAAAGCCATTTTAGCTAGACAGAAGAATGTGCTAATTAGAGAAACGTAGAAAGGGCATGAGCTAATGCTTAGTCTTGAGCCGAGATGAGTCCAGCCACTACACATACACTGAAAGACAACAGGAGCCAATTAAAATGCCCAGGAAAAAAAATACAGAAGATTTCATTCCAGGCAGAGGCATCACAGAGTTACTGCTCTGCTCAGCCTCGAAGAAGTACATCCAAGTTTCAGTCCTCCCAAGCCAGCTTCATTGTTCCATTTTGACAAGCAGCAAGAAAGGAGTTGTTGTCAATAGTCATGCTCATGAGTCCTATAGCTGAGATCTGCCCTATGGAACCACAAAGCAGCTTGGTGGCACGTTCTTTTCAGATATTTTTTTTGTTTTGTTTTTTTTTTCCTTGTATAACTTTATATCTCACCCAAAAATCAGCATATAACATTGAGGACTCATAGAATAATTTATGATACAAGGGGCCTCAGAAAGTCATCTGGTCCCACCACTACTGAAAATACTGATATTTATGTGTAAGAATTCCAAGTTTTTTCTAGTAATCCCAGAGAACAGTATGAATAGCTTATAAATGATCTTCTGCATATTTAGTGATCTTGGTGTACAAAACTCCCACTGGAATCACAGATAACACAGAAAAATGTCTTTTACATTTCTTCTGTTTATCCTAAAGGAATTGATATCTGACTTGATATTCTGACTCTGCAGATAAACTTATCTTCAGAAGTATGAAGCTGAAAGTGACTCCCAGCCACTGATTCCCAGGCTGTCTCCTACCTCAGCACCTTCTCTCTTCTAGGGAAGGCAGGGCACAAGCCTGCTGTCTTCACAAAGACACTACCCTAAGACTTTACCAGATAACAGAAATGTTTTAGTCAATTATCTGCATCTCGTCAGGTTAGGAGAATGGTCTTTCAAAGGCTGCCTGGAGGCAGCTGGCCACCTGCCATGCTGCCTTACATGCCCATGGAGTCATACGCTCCTTAGGTATCACTGGGGAACAAGCCATGCATAAGGAGCAGGTAGACTGCTCTATCCAATGCAAATATGCACTCCTTTATCTGCTGGGTTCCCACAGTCTCTGTACTGTGCTTTATCTGCTTTGGAACTGACTTATTTTTAAGGGTCACCATTTTGTAGTTGCTGCAGAGAAAACGGCAAAGAAGTACTTGCAGTTGGAAAAGAAAGTGTCCCGCTTATTGGCTTATTGTTTTTCTTACTTTCTGCAAATAAACTTCTGCCCTTTCCACTCATAGAACTTTTTTTAAATCTTAACATTAAGACTCTGAGCTTTGGGGAAAAAAAAAAAAAAAGAAAGATGGTGGTACAACTATACTAATAATTTTGCTGACAGAGGTAAAAAGTATCAAAGAAAGATATAGTGAAGCGTCTTGATGACGGGTTCATGTAGGGGTAATGAAAATAATCTCCAGAGAAAGCGGCATTCTCCTAAAACCTGTGAGCCTGGAAATAAAAATAAAGCATCTGAGCTACTTAACAAATACACATTTTGTAATTAAAGCCAGCTACTGTCTGAAGATTGGAGGGAGGCTGAAAACGATACCTAACTTTCACAGAAGAGTTAAAGCTAATGCTGGGAACTACAAAGCAGTACTAAAGCAGTACAGGAAAAGCTAGCTGCCACTAAATTAACCAACAAAGAATTGAATAAGGACAGATCAATACCCATATGTGATTTTTCTGTATCAAAATTGTAAATCAACAGAACTCTCTCAACATGAGTATTGTTAAAAGAATACAGTCCATTCTTTTGTAATATCTGCAAAAAGTGTCCTGAAGGAAGTGGGGTAAAATTCTCAAGAACAAAGAACTCTTTTTTCCCCCCTAAGCTTGAATTTGTATCTCGGTGAACATGAACATAGGGCTGAGGCAGACAGGTATTTATCTGAACAGTAGGTGGGTAAATATAGAAGAGCGGTTCTGTGAGCTTTCCTCTCCCTAGGAGGAGGGATCCTTTTATTCAAATAATGTGTGGAATTTAGTGTCCTGAGGATAAAAAAAAAAAAAAGCCAACCCTAAGACTTTTACACTGATATTAATAAAATCTTAGCAGTTTTGCCATTTAAAGGTCAAATGGACATGAGCTGTGTTGAATCAAACCAGAAACTACTGCTGGGATGGGAAAAAAATTCCCTCCCATGGAATATCACTCAGTAGTAAGTTAGAGGGACTTCCTGGAAGGGAGGGATGGGAGGGAGAGAGAGAGGGAGAGGTGTGCTTTCCTGTGAAGCCAAACATACTTCTAGAAGGAAAATTTGTGTTTGTCCAGCCAGTGATCTTGTAGAATATGGTAATTCCTGTGAACTGCTGACTGTGGGAAGTGGAAAAAAGTCAGGCTTTGACAATCTCTGCAACACTTGCAGAGTGCAGTTGGTAAACTGGATGTTTATGAGGGATTTACAAGACATGCACAGTTATGGGGGGGGGTCTGCACTGCTTTCTGCATGAGGCCTGAATTCATTGAACGCACTTTGGAAACTGGTATGTTTTTCTAGACCCAAAGAAATAAGCATTTAGTTTACCTTCTGTTCTAGGTACGTAAGATGAAAACTAAAAAATATAATATAGGAATGGCTGTACTGGCTTTGACCAAAGGGTAGACCTAGCAGGCTGTTTCTTGCCCAAAGCATGTGCCGATGGAAAGTAGAGAAAAGGACAAATTTATAGAGATAATCTGTCATCTTGAGCAACTGGTTGCTCAAGTTACGCCTGAGCCAGAAGTTGTCTCTCTGTATTTAGCGATTCTCAGCTAATTTCTTTTCCATTAGCGTGTCCAGTTTCTCCATGAACCCTTGTAAATCTGTATTAAGCATCCATGGGGAAGAGACCAAATTATCCATTCTTTTACATTCTAGGCAATATTCTATTTTAATTATTAGGCATGCCGTGCCCACCCCATGACAAGAAGGTGATGACATAATTCTATTAAAAGTGCCATGAAAAATTAAATTATATAACTGTGCCTGAGGTGTATTTTCCTTTAATCCTCACAAGAGGTTTCTTGCCTGTCTTTACCTAAGAACCTGGCCTTTCCTTCTCACAGCTTTCCAGCGCACCCGTGCACACAGGAATAAATGCACCATTGCAACCTCCTCCTGTACTTCATCCACCAATATTCCTAAAAGATATTTTGTTTTAGAAAACTAAAACACCCAAGAAAGCTGACAAGGTGAGCATGCTGATAAATGAAAAGAAAATTTACTCTCCAACAAAATCTCAGCTATTATCATAATGCACATTCCAAGTCAAGTCTAAGACGTCCCGTATTTTTGCTGAATGTATAAGCTTGTGAGATTCGTTAGGCTCCCATTCATTATGAAAATAGACCAGTAAATTACATCTTTTGCAGATGGAATCATTAGAGCTGTAATCTACAAAATATATTAAGCCCTTTGATCTTTGTCAGAGAACATATCATATACTTTTAAACACATTGCTTGGAGATTGTAATTTAAAAACTGTAAACCTTACATTCACAGCTTTAATGCATATATTAGATTGTACTTTTCTACCAAAAATAATGTCCATGTTCTGTCTATTGCATAACACTGCCCCAACTTTCAGCTGAACAGAAAAAGAATATGATACAGCGAATTGATAAGATATGAAAAAAAACCAGTTGTTACCAATGGACACCTGTTGGCTTTTGCATTACTCAGTGTGAGGTAATTACTCGTGGTTTAGCCCCAGTCAGCAGCTAAACACCACACATCCAGTTGCTCACTCCCCCCACCCCTGTGGGATGGGGGAGAGAATCGGAAGAGCCAAAGTAAGAAAACTCATGAGTTGAAATAAGAACAGTTTAATAATTAAAATAAAACGTTAATAAGTAATAGTAATAGTAATAATAGTAATGAAAATAGTAATGATAATAATAAAGCCACGATCGCTGCTTCCCCCGGCCAGCTCCCCCCAGTTAATACACTGGGAATGACATCACGTGATAAGGAGTATCCCTTTGGCCAGTTTGGATCAGGTGCCTTGGCTGTGCCCCCTCCCCTCCCGGCTTCTTGTGCACCCGGCAGAGCATGGGAGGCTGGAAAAGTCCTTGACTAATACAAGCCCTACCCGGCAACAACTAAAACATCAGTGTGTTATCAACATGATTCTCATACTAAGCCCAAAGCACAGCACTAAGCCAGCTACGGTGAAGAAAATTAACTCTATCCCAGCTAAAACCATGACACTCAGGCCTATGATCAAAATAAAGCTAATCTTTCTAGTGACAATCTGTTGCATATTGAATATTTTTAACTCTGTAATATTGCTACAATACACCCTGTAGTTTGGTATCTGATATATGCATGTTTAAAAATAAGTAATATTTCTCAAAAATATAGATCTACAGTCTAAGTGCTCTTTGGAAATTAACATATTTCTTTTATTTTTTATATCAAGTGCTTTTTTATTTTAATTGTTACTTTCTAATGATAGTGAGATGGTGCAGGGAAACAACAATAGGAAGGCGCTTAGCCATTTTTAGGAATCTTTAAGGTAATTCTGTACAGTTGAAAATCAGAATAGATGTTGCATCTTACCCATGGATTAACTAGAGAGGAGTGGATTCATAAAAGTATATGTTTGAAAATGAACCAGATTTTGTATATATTTGTTCTTACGAAAAATGATCTAGTATAATGTCAAAATCCTGCCTGAGCTGGAGACCAGTCACTTAGAAGGAGAGCATCATAACAGCACAAAAGAAGCTGTACATAATACTTAAAATGTTATTCCTTGGTCAGTGTAAGATCCACACAAATATACAAATAGTTGGATTTTGGAACTTTGCCAACATTTAGTCAAGCTTTAAAAATGTGTTGGACTTCAGTGAAATTGAGCGTAAGAACAGAATTCATCTATATACATGCACCTCATTCTGATGGTTTCACTGTTTATTGTAATAAAAAGTTATGGTCTTAAAAACAATTTCATGTTTCCCCCTTTTTTTTTTGGAACTGGCCTTTTCTAAGGAAATACACACTGTAGGCATTTTATTACCGCTGTAGTCCATAACTTTTACTAAAAATGGTCAGATTAAACGACATTACCTTAAATAACTAGATAGAAAGATACGATTTTAAAAAAAATATTGTTATGACCAACAGCCCTGGATTGTTTGCTGTAATCCTCACCTAAAACGAGCAATGGTTCTGTCCAGCCTTCGCATACTGTTGCTGCAAAGCCCAGGCATTTGGACTTACCCATTCAGTTGCTATGCACAAACTTCTAGCATTTATTCACAAAAGGTTTCATAAAATGAACAGCTAAAATAAAATGCTGCTATTTTCCCAAAATAGCACAGCCTGCAGATTTCAAGAGCAACTACTACTGCTTATAATTAATATGATATTACTGATTACCACTTATAAACCTTTTTTATGGGAGCCTAAGCCTCCTATATTATGTGTAACTGAGCATATGGAATCTTAGATCATTTTTTTACCTTCCGTCTCTGAAAATTTTCAGAGGAAAGAAAGGTAGTTGTATTTCATTATTCTGTATATTTAGCAGGTCTGTTTTCTTGGCCATGAGTCTGAAAACCTTTTCTGAGAGGACTTCTCTAGCAGCTGTGTTGACAATTCTATTTTTGAGTGCAGCTTCAAGAGCAAGATGAGTTCTTCACACCTGTGCCTCTAGAGCTTACTTTTTGGAAATAACTGGGCTTTGCATTAATTTTGCAGCAAATACTGCACAGTGCAAAGAAGAAAAAAGTTTCCCCTTCTAGCATAGAACGGGATAAGGAAGAGCAGTTTGTGCTGTGTCGAGGAAGTTTTTCTGCGAAGGCTCTGGACACAACATGAAAAACCAGTTAAAAGGGACCCTTTGATGCGGCAATGTATACCTTCATTGAACTGGTCTTTGGAAAGTTTTCTTGGGACAAATTCATAGCTCAGTTTCGTTCACAGAATGTTACCTCATCACCATACAATGAATGATTTCCTGGCTTTTAAAGAACCACGTCCACCTGGAGCAGACACTGTAGACCTAGAATGAGAACATTTTCTTCATGTAATTTCTTCATATTTGTCCACACAGCTGTACAGGAAAAGAAGCGTGTCCAGATGTCCCTGTTGGGCGTACAGCCTGGAGTGTGGGTGACTTGGTCCTCAATGTCAAGGATGTGCTCTGTACTCTAAAAAAATGCATTGGAGACCTGTGTGGAGGCAGATGTTTCCCTAAGATGAAGTCAGGATCCTGCCAGCCCCCACAGACAGAGCTAAAGCTGCTGCAGTGTTTCCAGGCCCAGTCGCAGTCTTCCTTTTGCAGAAATCAACTGAAATATCAAAGCCACTTCAGCAACAATAATTCCATTGGACATCTGAGAATCTCACCATTATTGCCTCAACCCGTGAAACCTTCTTGCTAGAAATCCATTACGTGAAAGCTGCAAATCCGCGGAGCACATAGATTTAACGGTGAATCTAGAAGTCAGCTTCTTTTTGTTGTGAAGTTGAGTTATAGAGCGTTTTGACATTTGCCAAAGCTTTATTGTCAAGTCAGGTGAAAGATGCTTTTGTCTATGCAGTCCCCTTAATACCCAAGACATCAGTGAGAGTTTTTTGATAACACCTGATAATAAACCAGTATATCTTTCAATGTAACATCATTTATCCTGTGTCTAAAGTGAAATAACTCAAAAATATGAAAAAAAGAGCAAAACTTCCTTGTACAATCTCAGTCTCACTCCTATGTACTATGCAAGATAATGTTTAAAATCCATAATCATGTGTTCTCCCACTGTGTCCTTGAATGACTCAGAGCTCAAGATGATGGCTGCTTGGCAAATGGTGCAACAATTTAATATTTGTTCTTGTCCTTAGTGTTTGGAGATTCCATAGCTCCTTTACTGCACACCATAAAACTGCCTCAGTCATGTGGGGCAGAGTAATCCAGCAGTTGGAGGACTGAACACTGGCTGCTGCTCCACTTTGCATTGACATTTTTATTATGATGGGGTGTGAATGGTTATTTTTAATACATTTTTTTACAAAAATATTTGGAAACAAAGGCTAAAAGTCTTCCACATTTTTTGGCACAACTTTAGGAAAAAGTTAGCAAAAAAATCAATCAGTAGAACTTGATATGAATTAACACCTTCTATTTGGAATAACTCGGGGAAAAAAAAGCCCATTTGTGGTAAACTTGGCCAGTTTAAACTTGGCATTGCAAAATCCTCATTCTAAGCAATCATCTATGTTATGACATTGAATGTGTTTGGTGGAGGGGGCTCTCCAAGAGGGTGAATGATTGATTTTAAGTCTGACTGCCAAGCAAGCAAAAATATTAAAAATTAATTTTTTTAAAGTGCTATTATTTCTTTCCACAGAAATGGAAAAGAAGCAAAAACATTACCCTGTGATTAAAATCTTCAATTTAAGTAAAATAAAAAGTTTCATTTTGGTGCTCATGTGAATGAATTGAATGTGTTGCTTCCCAAAAGGAACGTAGGAAAAGCCAGCCTTCTACCCAACAACTTAGTAGTTTGAGCACTCATTGATACGCAGCAACTCAGAATCAAATCCACCTCTGGAAGACACTAATGACCATGTCAGGGAGGAGGATCATAGAATCATAGAATCATTAAGGCTGGAAAAGACCTCTAGGATCATCAAGTCCAACCGTCAACCCAACACTACCATGTCTCCTAAGCCATGCCCTGAAGTACCACATCTACATGTCTTTTAAATACCTCCAGGGATGGAGGACTTTGTTCACCATCTTATATATATTAAATTGTTTCTAATTCAGCAACCAGTGTTTGCTTGTGCCTCCCTCTGAAAGAACAAATTAAAGAGGCTTTTTCACTAGTTGTGAATTTTTATGAGGAAGAACATCTGAAAAGGATGGGTGCACTGTGAGCACCTCAAATAGCCTAATAGTGTGGGTCCTGAAATAGGAGAGCTTTTAGCTCATGCCTGTGATGTGCCTGGCAGAAGGTGTTATGCTTCTAAGGGACTGCTAAAGCCACTGGGTTAGAGCGTGTTCCGACCTGGGCTTTCTCTGGAGCTCTTCCACTTTGTACAAAATTAATTACATATGTACTGAGAACACACAATGATTCTCCCATGTGATGAGTAGGAGATTTGTTGAAGCAGTAGAAATAGCTGTGTTTAAATGTGAGCTCTTGGGAGAGTAAGGTGTTCCTTCAACACGCAGGATGACGATGCAACTGGCTGTCTGGGCCATTTACGTACGAGGCAGGATTCAAGGGTGGAAATGAGCCTGATTTTCCCATAGCAGGTTTTCCCATGTTATATAAAGATTATATCATGCTGTCATCACCTTATGTAAAAGTGCTATATTACCAATGGTATGAATTCAACTGGTATTTGCAAAAAATGCAGGGGTGAATAAGCCCCGTTCTTCTTAGCAAATTTACAATGTTCTTAAAAAACAATTACGTAGATGCACTCCTCAGTTAATCACAGAATCTCTTTTGCTATTTTACGATAATTTGTGCACTTCAAAACAGTTTGCTGATTTTCTCATTTGCATCTTTGAATTCGTGTCAAATAACTTTCCTGTGGGTTGAAGAAATGTTGAAGAAGATTGGATTGTGGGGGAGTCTGTCATGCTCAATATGTGGTAAGTTAATTCTCTGCTTTGACCACAATGTAGAGGAAAGTTGGAGCCATCCAGAAGAAATGAGGTATGTGTAACATTTGTAACAGCCTCCTGATCCTATCTTGGGGCGAACCATATGTATCTTACATACAGTGAGATCTTATATACAGATCTGTCAGAACTTTTCACATAGTAAATATATGGACTTTGCCTAACTTTTCATTAATATGGGGTCACTTACGTGTACTAACAGCCTATTACGTGTAGTGGGCTGGTAACACATGGAGTTTGTGGTTTGCTAAAGCAGTGACTTGGGTGATAGCACTTGACACTGTTACAATACCTATCCACTAACCCCCCACTTCCCCAAAACTAGTGCTAGCAAGGATTGCGGTGTATGATTAAACCTTTCAACCTAGCAAGCCCATGGAGCTTTAATTGGCTTGTGGACTGGGAGAGAGGAAGGAAATCCCTCTCTTGCGCTAACCTCCCTCTCAAACCTTTTGCCTTCCAACCTGATCTCGCTGGGGTTTGGCACCTGTCCCCCACAGACACCTCACCTTAGGGGGAGTTTTTGGGGATAGATGCTAACCCAGATTGCAGAACTCTAGTAAAATCCACTGCTCACCCCCCCTTCCTGCCCCCCTCCCCCAGCCCTGCACACACTAGGAAGGGGGAGGACAAGGGCTACACGCACAACTGCTGTTTCTCTGCTGTGTGCACAAGCGGTGTCAGAGCATCATCACTTGGTTGGTGGGGAAAAGGGGAGGGAAGAAGAAGGAATGACAATGTGGGAGGGGGAAAATGGTAAGGGAGGCTCAGGGAACACACGTCAGGTGGGACCAGACTGTGCACACTGGCCCAGACCCAAGACTAACACTGCAGTTTATGTGACACTGCAGCAGTATTGGCACCTAATAATTTTGGTCTAATTTGAATGCATCTTGAATTATGAGAGTGTCATGATATTGCTCTATGGCTCCTCACTGATAAGTGAGTCTCCAAGTTGATGGTCTTTTATGTCTTCTGTTCTGTTGGCCTCCTTCACTTCATCCTGGGCCTGATATCTCTGTCTGGATACTTGTGACAAAATGTCACACTTCTCTACAGTACTCATAAAAAGCCCGGCAATAAATCCTTTAACACTGTAACTTTGGATTTTACTATCAAATACTCAAGAACAGAGTATTTTTCTCTCTCTCCCTAGGCAGAGACTGAATTCGCCTTGCAGAAATTTTCCTCATTTGCCCCATTCAGTTCTTTGTAGATGCTCATTTGCAGGGGAGAATTCATGGTTTTGTCCCCTGCTCCCCTCTCCTAGGGTGGCACGAAATACCTGGGTCAAGGACTGCCTTTCTTGTTTCCTCCTCATTCTTCTCTGTCTGATGCACAGAAACATCCTTCCTTCTCTCTCCTTTAGATGATGAACTCATCCTCATTCTAGCTCTTCAGCTCGGGTATTAATGCGTGCAACAAATGACAATCAATTAAAAAAAAAAAAGTATTTACAGGGCCTGCTCCAAACCTGGCATTACAGAGAGCAATACCGCCAAAGAGTGTCTTTTTTTGACTTCTCGCTAGCCGGCAATTTGTAATTTTGGGGCTAGGAGCGGCTGGATTCGTGGTGAGGGGGAAGTTTTCTGGGCTCTGGGTGCTTTTCCTTCCTTCCGCCAGCAAACAGCGATCCACGCCAGGATTTGCTTTCTGCTCCTGTATTTCGGCGATGCAATGTATAGCACGTTTCTCTCTCCCTCTGTGTGTGTGTGTGTGTGTGTGTGATGTGTGTGTGATGTGTGTGTGGCTCTCCCTCGCTGTGTCTGCCTCCAGGATTTCTCCCTGCCTGGCTCAGGAGGCTGCTCCAGCGCCGCGCGGAGCAGAGGTTTCCCCGGATCCCGTAAATACAGGCACACGCATCCAGTGCACCACACACACACACACACACACACACACACACACACAGAGAGGCGCGCACACCCCCCGCACACGCACACAGGCACACAGGCACGCACGGAGCCGCTGTCCAGTCCATCCCCACGCCGGCTGCTTTTCCCACCACCTCCAGCCTCGCAGAGGCGGCAGGCACAGCTCCGCGGCGGATCGCGCTGCCGCTGGCCCGGGACTCCGCTCGCAGCAGCGCGTCCGCGGTTTCAATCTTCACAACCTACAGCCAAATTCTTACCCCCTTTTATTTCTCTTTTCCCTCTTTTTTTTTTTTTTTTTTTTTTTTTTTGGCGGGGGGCGAGAGCGCTTTGCGTTTGGAGAAGGAGCCGGAGGGACGAGGCTGCCGCACTCCAGCCCCCGCCGTGCGCGCATGTGTGTGTCTGCGCGCCCTTCTCCCCCCCGCCTCGCAAAAGTTTGCCTCGGCGGCCGGGGGGCTCCCGGCCCGCCGCCCCCACAGCCGGGGGGCGCGGCGGCGGCGGCGGCGCGGCGGTGCGGCGGAGGCGGCGGCGGCGGCGGCGGCGCGGGACTTGCGCGCTGCGCGGGATTTGCGCGCCGCGCCATGCCGGCGGCGCAGGGGGCTGCGCGGCGCTGCGCCCTGGCGGGGCTGCTGCTGTTGCTGCTGCTGCCCGCGGCCGCGGGGGCCGAGGGCAAGGCGCGGAGCTGCGGCGAGGTGCGGCAGGCGTACAGCGCCAAGGGCTTCAGCCTGGCCAGCGTGCCCTACCAGGAGATCGCAGGTAAGGGGCCGGGCGGAGCGGGGCGGGGGGCGGCGGGGCGCGGAGGGGTGGTGGTGGGGGTGTGTGTGTGGAGGGGGGGGCGCCCGGCTGCGCGCACTCCCTGCCGAAACGGGGCCGTGAGTCGGCGCCTTGTCTGCGCGGCGTGGAGCGGCTCTGCCGGCACGGGTGGCACTTCCCGGCGGGGCGCGTGTGCGTGTCTATGAACGATTCAATAAACGTAAAAACTGAGGAGGGGGATTAAAAAGAAAGAAAGAAAGAAAGAAAAAAAACCACAACCAGCAAAACCAAACAAACCCCCGAGCGGCCGAGCCTCTGCCTCGGATCTGTTCGCCGGCAGAAACTTCTTGAGAGTTGCAGCCGGGCTGCCGGAGGCACCGAGCGGGTCCGCAGCGGCCGCTGCCCCCGCTGCCGCCTGCGGGGGAGTAACTTTGCCCTCTGCCAGCGGGGACTGGGCGCGAGGAAGGCGGAGGAGGAGGAGGGTGAAGAAGGCAGTCCTGCACACTCCCTCCCCTCCCTCTACCCCGGACCCCACCGCGGCCCCGGGGAGCGTTGCGCCCCTCCGAGGGTGCCAGCCCAGCCGCCCACCGCCGGGCGCCTCCGCTACAGCCCAAATCGAGCGGAGGCATCGGCTGCTGGGGAGAGACACACACCCCCTCCCCACACACACACACACCCCCCGCACATATACCCCGCTCCGCCGCCGGAGACACCAGGCAGCCTGTTACTTAGCTCTTCCTTCTGCTGAAACGTGCCTGCAGCAGGTTATATCTCAATCTGCCTACGAAGGTCTTGGGGTTGTTTTTTATTTTAATGTCATTTTCCTGCTTTTCCTTACAACCTTATCCATATTGCATCTTTGGGACTGACTGAATAAAAATATGTCCGGGGCGGATGATCCTTTAGCAATGGGAGAGCACGACAAAAAGAGAGAAATGATATGGGAAGGCATGAGCTTGGGATGCTTAAACTGGACTGCTCGAGCCCTCAGGAACGACTTCTGCTTTGCCACTGGCACTTTGCTGTTAGGCTCTGCTGTTTGCAGAGTGAATTAGATGCCTGTCGGTTTGCTTGCTTCCTTTCTGAAGTTGGAAACAGTAGATTTATCTTCCTTGAGGTGAAATAAAGCCTCAGTTATTCACTGTGCAGTATTTAGCACTTTACATGAGGAATGATAAATGTGGAAAATCTCAGGACAGCGAGGATGTAGTTCACAAAAATACGGGGAAGGTTGTTCCACGTTGCCAACGCAGAACAGACCAGATGTCTGCATAGCCACGTTGGTTCCTTCGGACACACAGGTCTGACCCACTGACGTGCTTTAGGACAAAGCAGGAAAGTAGAGGGCCCATGCGTGTAACTACTCCACGGGCACCTTTATCACCCAGGCTCACCGATTCTCTGGTCTTTCTGTGCACGTTGTAAAAAAAATTTCTCCTTAGGTTGCTCATCAGTTACATCAAATCATGAAATCTCTCCTGTGAACCACAGACCCTTTCAATATGCAGTCATGCTATCCCTTCGCATGCTGTTACTCCCTTTGCTTTGAGACAGGGTGGTGGGATATGGCCTATCCCATTTTAAAAAAAAAATAAATCCAGTGAATTTCAGAGTTCTATTAACTTTGGGTAAACACTTGTTGCTTTCAGCTCACAGAGAAGTTTTATTGTCTTATTTTTTGAATGTACAGTGCAAAGTTGCCATGCATTAAGGAATCCCAGCATTTGCAAGTTTCTGCTAACGTGTATCGGTGCAGAAGGACTCACGATAGCTAAATATTTAATAGGAGCTAAATCCAACGTGACTCTTCAGTTTCCTGCTAAGCTTCATAAGTAATACCTACTCTTATGGTTAAGAAGTACATGATTTATGTGGAGATGAGTTGGTTTTTCTGAGCTTCCTATTGCAAGTTCTTCTCTTTGTGGTTTATCTGCCTTGTTACTAGTCGGTGGATCAACTTTTGAGCAGCTCTGTGTGTAGCCCATTCAAGCTACTCAGTTGTTGGAAGACTCGGATTGCTTTAAGGTGTCTTTCGGAGTGTGCTCTGCTCGTACAGCGCTGCGAGGCTGTGTAATGACTGTTCATGCAGCATGTGCTCTTGTTAATGTGGAAGCTACATACTTGCAAGCTTGTGCAATGTTGGAAGTTTAATTAAAACAATTAACAAAGAGGTTTCAGAATAATTTTTTTTTTCATTCTGTCTTTTTCCACCATACTGACTCGGTTAAGGAAGCAATTTGTTACTGTTTTGAGAGAAGTGTAGTCTGTCCGGTGCCTCATGTTTAAGAGTCATTAAAGAGTTCAAAGAACGTTAATTGCAGTAATATTTCTGAACAGACATTGTGTTTTTGAAAACTTTTGCACCAGTGGCTTGATAATATGATGGAAAATAGTAATATGCTGTATGGTTTATGTGTTTTGATTTTCAGTAGTCGTATGTTTTCATTTGGCATTTGTTTAAAAGCTATTTTGTAGCTAAGGCTGTTGAAACTTGTTAAACTGATGAGGTTGTACACACTCACTTTTAACTGGAGAAGGTAGAAGTTACAGATTTAAAAAGCTGTCTGTTTTTGCGCTGTCAGGCAAGGTTTTCCTACAGCATTTTATTGCATGTGAAACGTGTTGAGGTTGGTAATAGCGTGATTACGGTCATCTGCTACGCTTTCACAGCAATACTAAATTTTTCAATGAAATAGCATTGTACCTATTTGTAACCAACTTGCTGCGCCTGACGTCTTGTCCGATCACCGAATTCTGGTGCTGTGACCTACGCTGGAGTACAGCGTATAAAGCTGGTTTCCAACATAGGTCGTCAGCGTAAGTCCTCAGTAAAGGAACTTTGCCTGGGAATGGGGGGAAGAAGAAAATTTGAAGTCTATGTAATATGCTGCTGTGGGCTTGATTCTATGCACCAGTCCCATGCAGGGCGGGTAGCAGTAGCTTGCAGTGTACACTGGGCTATCCTTGTAAAATCTGCCCTCTCGTAAAGCTGCTGTGGAGTATCCTGCATGTGAGGAAGAGTTGAACTGTCAGACTTATGCTGCCGTGACCCAGCATTCATGAGCACTGAGTGAAGCTCCTAAGGACTTTGAGGGAAATGTTCTGCTATAGGAAGATCTGTCACTTGAAAGTCAATAAAAGAAGACAAAAGTCAGAGCACATATCTGTTAGCATTACTTGTTTAACTCCAACCATGATTTCAATAACTTACAGCATCTTTGGTGAAGCCATAAAAATGAAACATCAAAGTTAAAGGAATGTGTCCTTGCCTGAAAGTTTTCTGAATGAAAGCAAATGTCTGACGTTTCAAAAGCAGTGGATGTGTCTGATTTGTCTGATTTGCCTGATTTGCGCCTGTCCACTTTCAGTTAGTTGATCTAGAGACTTTAAAAGGTGAAGAGTGTGGGTTTTTTTTGTGGGTTGTGGTTTTGTTTGGGTTTGGCTTTGCTTTTTTTTTTTCTTTTTTTTTTTACTAGATGCTGAATAATAGTGTATTTAGACTAGAAGTGTTCTGGTAAAGCATCCAACTGTAAAGATGTTCAATTCTAAATGCTGCGTAAGAAGTTAGTGAGCTTTGTTCTCCTCTGCAGACAATGAATGAGGTGAGATTCTGGCAACACGGAGATACTGTAGTGAAAGTAACTGAAATGAAAGCAGAAGCAAACCCTTCATTTTGAAGGTCAGGAGTCCCTTGAAATTGTGCTTTGATGAATGGGCTTCATACTGGCATAATACAGAGGCGTTGACTGAAGCAAGCTAGCAAACGTAACACAGTTGCTTGTAGCTCTAAAGTGGTAGTAATAATAATAATAGTAATAATAAAAAACTCAGTAGTCACTCATGTGATTGAGCTATTAGTTCATGTCAGATGTTCCCAAGATACTTTTTCTGAATGTTTTGCCTTCCTTTAAGTAGCTCTAAAATATAACGATAGATTGACAGGAGAACAGCAGAAAATCCTCCTGACTGAGCCTGTATCAAAGCACTTGGCAATTAATGCCTTCTTTTACTGTTTCTCTACTGCTGTCACTGAGAGTTGTGGGAATAAAATGCCTGTAGACCAGGAGGCAAGTGGGGATTCACAGGTACCTTGTGCGGTTGTCTCAGGGGTGTAAATAGGAATAGCCTTACTGTAATCAATAATCAATGCAAATTGGGCCATTAGAGATTAATTCACTCCAGATCTCAGTGATGACAGTGAAGATGGACGCAGAATTTCATGTAAAATTTGTACTTTTCTTGTTTCAGTGCAGTTGCAGCAGTACCCTCCACACTGTGTGTGACTGCTCCTCGTCTCTGTTTGCAATTTCGGTAACTGCAGAGGGTGACTCTCTGATCACCCTCCCTTACGGCCTCCCTTATTTTCCCACTGAGAGTGCGTGGTGCACACTAAGAAACCAGAGTGTGCATTTAGCTAGGAGGAAGTACATTTTTTCTAAGACCTGGCTTTGCTACCACTTTCGTACATATTTATTGGTTTGCATGTGACTGATGCCATTAAAGGGAATACAACTTATAGATGCACATCTAAGCCTAAAGGTGTTGTTTGTAAGATCAGGGCCTTTGAGGAGAAATAGCACATTTCTAATGCTTATAAATAATTAATTTTTGACTGAGAGTTTTAAATCTCAGCATCTGGAGTTTCCCGGTGTGACTTTATGGCAGAGTATCTTGGAAAGAGGTACTTTAAAATAGAAAAGGCGATGCTTTAATAATTAGTGTAATGATGAATTTCAGTGTATTGTACTCTAATAATCTTTTTTTCTTTCTGCCACCGGTCTGATTTATAATCAAAAAGCATACCTAGAGCTATAATATTTTCTACACTTCTAAGTGTTAATGTGTTAAACTGTTCTAATGCTGTATTAGTACTTATTTCATCATATGCTATTGTGAAATACTCCTGAGATTAGGTGGTGTTCAGACACCAGAGAGGTCAAGCACTATGTTAAAAGCTCAGGCCATTCTTTTTATATTACTGCAGTAAAGAATATATTCATTTCATTTATATTACCACTTGGCTCTCATAAAAGGTCAGTTTCAGCTGAATGTACAATTACTTGCAAATGGCAAATCTTATAACAAGTGATCAACAATAAAAGCTTTTCTGGGTAATTTATCTTTAAAATTACCACCTGCCATTTCTTTTGAATGACTTGAGCATCTTGCAGTATCACTCGGAGATCTCTGTCTTATTCCCCACGATACATGTAAGAAAACTATGCATACTAATCCTCCTTTTTGCTTAGTAAAGTAAAAATGCATAATTACATTAAAGTTGCTAGTTGAAATAACAGGCATGGTGCTTAAAACTTCATTACGGTATCAAAGTATCAGCACTCCCATTACTAGCAAAATGGAATTACATTTTCAATGAACTATGACTGTATGCTCCCCTTCGTACCTGGTTAATGGGTGCTATCTCCCTGGGAAGGGAACCTTCATTCTCTCGTTTTGCCTGTTCATACTACCAGGCATAATTATTTTAGCATGTAAAAGAATTAGCACTTCTCCACAGATTCCTAAGATGAGCGTATAAAGGTTGGTGTTTAAAGGCAGAATAGTTATTATTCTAAACAGAGAGAATACATTACAGGATGCAAAAGGAATTTAAAATGTGTTGCAGATGGCAGGAAAACATATGCCTGCTAAAATTCTTAGCCCTTTATTCCTCTGTATGTAAAAACAGCCTAAACCCTACTGAAACTAAGGTTTGCTTTCTTCACTGCTTATTGCTCCAGAGCTCCTGCACACATCCAAAAAATAAGCTTCCCTAATAAGAAATTTTTTAGCTGTTGCTATAGGCGGCTGTCACAAAGACCGCCAGCTCTCTCCGGTGAGCTTCTTTTGGCTAACATGACCTTTTCCTTCCAGCAAAGTGAAACAACGGTACTTTATTCTGCTGAGCGGTTGCAAAACACAGAAGAGACGCGGCATTTGAAGGCAGGTGCTACGACAGAGGTGCCTGCGCTCCCCGCTGACTGCGAGGGCGACAGCGATTCGGGCCCTACCGCTACGCCCAGCAGAGCGAGTCTCCGGTGAGCAAAGTCAGGGCTTATTAATAGCGCCGGGAAGCTTCGCGTCCCGCCGGCCCGCTGTAAAAACCCGGGTGCCCAGGAGGAGGCTCTACAGTGCAGCGCCAGCCCTGGGATCAAGGCTGCCTGTCCTTGGTTTTTCAGGGCTTGGGACAGGAGCCCTCGCTTTTGATCTGTCAAGAAGCAGCAGCGAGGGCTGATACTCCTAATGCAAACAGCAAATTGCTCTCTGGCTCTCCTAGCCTGCGAGGTCCGTCACCTTGCGCTTCTAATGGCCTTTTAACCGCAACTCCAGCTGAGCAGCAGATGTAAAGGGTACTGAGCATCCTGAGCTGGCGGTTTTTTTTTTTTTCCTCCTGAAAGAAGCATTTCTACAGGTGCTTGACTAACAATGAAGCCTTGGACCTGCTCGCTGACCTGTTGGGTTTAAAATAGCAGGGCAAATCTCCCAAAATAAGTAGAAGTCTCAACTGCTTTTAACAGGTGCCTTGTAGGGCTGTTACATTAAATTAGATATGCTTACGGAATAACACAGTCGCATCTGTGCGTGTGTGAGCACGTGCGTGCATGCGGGGGTGAAACCGTGGCTTGTACCTGGGATGGCCTTAAAGTCACATTTAAGCACTTAAAGAGCTAGAGAAGCTGCACATTACCAGGAGAGGTATTTGCAAGCCAGGCTGAAACTTTGTTTTATGGGCCCCATCTGAAAAACACGTGTGCAAACACACATGAATGTGAACATAAGCACAATAAAAAACTACACAGGGCTCAGTTCATATATGTCAGAAAGATCAAAGGCTAAGTCAGCCACTCTAATCCTACTGTTTGGGGAGTCCGATTAGTTCAAGCCTGATGCTTGACTAAGCAGTGGGTAATATAACCTGCCCTCTAAGTCAAAAGCTAGACCTCTCTGTTGCCTGATTCTTTGTCAGTCTCCGTAGCTGTAGCTCTTGCTATGTCTGTGATGGTAACCACATATTTGTCTGTTATTTTTGGCCACGTCTCTCTGTCCTATGTGTTGAGTTTCTAGCATACTAGAGACTATGGGGATACCCGTCTGGTTTTTGTCTGACTTTGTCTTGGAGGGAAGTCAACACATGGAATGAAGCTGTTGCACATCTGGGTACCAGACGGTAGTATGGTATAGCGTGAGGATGTACATGGATACTGCCACGGTTATGAGAACTATGGAGGTATCTAGAAGGTCTGGGAAAATATAGTGTGTGAATGCCTTACTACAGTTCTCATACAATACGTCTGCAGTTGGCTTTTGAGTTACAGTATCCCTTATGACCTGGGAGTTTTCCTTTGAGAGCCCATAAGCAGTAATTAATATAGGAAACTAAAATAGCTTTCTTAAGTAGAATTATTTTTTAAGAAGTGAAGCATAACATTAGCAAAAGGATCTTTATGCACAGTTATCCTACCAAAAGTCCAACGCTGCTGATGGATGGTCATGGCCAGGGAGGCTCCCATCAGGTCCTACGTACGTTTCCTGTAGGTTCTTTTCAGTTCAGGATTCAGTTGCCTGTCTTCAGGAGAGGTTTACCTTTGGGCTGCTCTTGTCTAAAATTCATTTTTCTGGTGACCTCAAACAAGTACTAGAGGTAACATTTTGGATAAAATGTTGGTATTTATGGTGGCAACATTTGAATCTGAACAACTGTTTCTCTTTCCCAGTAGATGCCACATCGATCTGTGTTTTGGTTTTGGATAGTCTTTCGTGAATGTAGCAATCCGTGGCTTTGCATCCAAATATGTAGCCCTAGATGGAGGTAGTGAGGCTAGCAAAAAGCTGATTCAGAGAACCGGGGAGAGAATATAGGGTAGGATGAATTGTTGGACAAAAGACTGTAACTGGAAGATGAATAAAACATGAATGTGAGTACTTCTTTCATTGCTTGAGTCATTTTGCATTCATTGTTAGGTATTAAGACCTTTCTTGCAGTTAAAGGCCTATCTAAGAGAAGGGAAGGGACTGGAAAAGTGCTTTTATGCTGGTCAAAGATTTGGATGAGTAGAGTGCAAGGAAGGAGGGAGGGAGCGGAGCTGTTCCCTTCTTTTCTTTTTTTAATGCTCCATTTGGTCTTGGTCTGTACAGTCCATAGATTTCCCCTTTTTCTCACCATCTAAGTGTTTAAACATCTCATCTGAAACCTGACTGATCGTGCTTCAAAATGGGAAAAGTTCTAATCAAGATGTATTGGCATTCCTATTGTTGAACAGTTCCTTCAGAGCTTGTTGCTCTGCTAAGTGGGCAGTTCCCAATAATTCAATCTCAGGATCTAATATGTAATTATCTCATTGCGGAGAGGACAATGCAGCTCTTGCATGGTTCTGTCTGTCAACATAACTTTACGTAACTGTGCTCCATAAGCCGAGAGGGCAGACTATGAGTTTCTGGCTTATACTTCCTTTAAACATTAAAAAATGTTGTAAAAGGCTTGAGTCCAGACTGTTGAAGTATGTTTGCATTTACGCCTCACCCCACTGCATGGGAGTTGTCTGTCAGCAAGGTTGTGTGTTCCCTCTTCCCGCCTCCCTTGCATCAGGTCTCACCATCTGACACGCTGACCTGGACCAGCAAGCTGATCTGATAGCTAGCCCGCCAAAAAAAATCTTGAAGTTACTCGAGAGGGTATGTGGGAATGTGTGCCTGAAGCCATGTTGAGAAAGTGAGGCTCGCCACATGATGGTGGCTTTCAGGTAGATCTCTTAAAATTATCAGGAAACTGCAAGAGGAAGGCTGTCTGTCTTTTCTCACGAGCCGCAAAATGCCACGTGGCGATAGTATAGTACCCTTAAGGTATAATTGAGAAGAAACTATCAGCAGCTGAGCGTTCTTGGTATTATCCCCGCTTTTGCGCTTGACTGCCTTAACTGCATCACCAAAATTTCACAAGCCATACCAGCGAAGTCATCTGTTCGACAAAACTGAAGGAGCTGAACATCTGCCTGGGCTGAGGGATCACACGGAGAGTGCTTCACTGTCTTAGGGAAACTCTCTGCTTGTTATCATGTCAATGTGTGATAGTTAATGTGGTCAGTTTAGTGGGTGCTGATTTTATGGCACATTGAAATTTGGGGTTTATGAGGCAAATGAATTGGATTATTAGACCGCAGGTTTATATGCTGCTATTTATTGTTGTTTTCATGTTTTAAATCTTTTCTACACCTGAGGGTACCCGTTCCCAGTTACATACAGCTTTGACATATAAAATAAAATTGTGTTTATAGTAGTGCTGAAATATAAATGGTGAAAAGCAATAGCAGGACACTTCTTTGCATGTCCTAAGTGTGCAGTCGTCAGCCAGCAGACTTCAGAAACTCTTGTACAATTTTTAAATGTCTTTTAATTTGTGAGTGTCCTCATTTTTAAAGGGGTGTTAGTCCCTAAGAAGTGTAAACAATACAGTGACAAATCAAAGGCAAGGGATGATGAGCACCCGGAGTCCAGTGGCTAAACCTGAAGTGTTTTCCAGCTTTTCTCTTAAAATGACATAATATTCCACAGAGAAAGGAGCTGTAAGTACAAACAGTGACTGCATCTTATTTAGTTACAGAAAATTGTTTCACAGTATAAACACATAAATATTTATTTCTCTGATATTAGCTTTTGGCTTTACAACTTTGACATATAAGATAATATTGCGTATGACCAATTCAGATTACTTGGATGAAAATAGCTATATATTGTTTTGTCTGTCAGCATTATCTATGTTGTAGAGAAATACGGAAAACACCTTTTTAACAGTTTCAGACTCAGACCATATTCTCTTTAACCAGTTAGAGTAATTGCAATTTACAGTATTCTTATCTGGTCTAAACTTTGCATTACATGCCTGTATTTAAAGCAGTTTAAAAAATGTAAAAGAAGATGCCAAAGCTGGACCACAGGAAAAACTTCCTTAATAAAATCTTCTTTTTTTTATTTCGTGAAGTAGTGTATCCTCTGCTAGCAGTCCAGCTGCAAAACAAGAAGTAAGGAAGACAGATCACGCTAATCAAAATTGCAAAATAGGTTTTGTTGGCTCAACAGAGGTTTAGGTGTTTCTGAGCAGAGAATCAAAATCTAATTTAAAAATGAAGGTATTTAAAAGAATGGTGCCGGGGAGGTTTATTTAGTGAATTGGTGAAAAGCCAGGAGCAATATTCCTTGACTGCTGCTGTTCCAGGATGGTCCATCGTGCTGGCTATGGGCTGGCAATGAACGCTGTTAATTGAATACCTGGAACATAACTAAAATGCATTGATTAAATACAAACACCTGTCTTTGCAATGTAGCATGGCTGACGAAGTGAAAGGACTCCCAGAAACAGCTGCCTGAAACTGAATGCTGAAACAGTGATTATTTTGTTCTTCAAGCTGATCTTTAGAAGTCCTGTACCATTCTTTGAATGAGAACTCCAAAGCCTTTCTTCTTTAATTACTGAGACAGCATACTAAAAGCCATGTATAAATTGACTGTAATCAGATTGGTTGTGGGGCATGTGCACACTTGTTACTAGTTTTTTGAGTTAAAGACCGCCAAACCTGATTTTTGCTGATCTATCTCTATTGAATGCAGCTGATGGCAGAATTTGAACGAGATTTAATTACAGTTTTTTTAACAAAAGTGAGTAAAGCAGTGAATGATCAAAATTCAAAACTACAGTTTAATTGTGTGAAGCACTGAAGAATTACAAAGAAGGGACACTCCTGTCTGCAAAGAGCTTCCATTTTATATTTATGCCAGTATTTCTTCATGAGACCTACACAGCTGTAATGTCATAGTTATGTACATACTTTTTAAACCTTTTTCTATTATGTAAAAGGCAAATATAGTACAAATAAGTATGGTGCTTAATTTTTTAAATTGTCCTTATAAAGGACACCAGCTTCATATCCCGCTGAGATTACTACAATAATTGATGGAACCTTTGTGGAAGCATCTCTGTACTTTGTTAATTAGTAATTTTGAGTCTGAGTTTGCTTTTTAAAGCAGCTCCTGCTGGACACTGTAAATCATTGTCTAGAGTACAATCTATGCTCAGTACAGAAACTGGCCAAACCACAAACTCTTTGCGCCTTTTATATCAAAATCTGGTTGCTGGCAAATTCTTAACTCATAAATACAGATCATTGCTCAAGTGGAGCTTTTCTATATCGGGTAAATGGATTTAAATTGCTCTTCTCTCACGATTTGCCCAAGAGACTAATGCCTTTTCTTCAACTGAGAAGAATGTACAGAAGTATTATGTTCACAGTGTGTGGACAAGAGTGCATATGTTCATATATGCATGTACCCGAACAGCCCCTTACGTTCAAAAAGTCTGCTGAAGTTGTATCGTATACCAGACAGCTTTTTTCAAGGGTATATTGTAACAGTGTGGATAACTTTTGGATTATAAGTAAGGGCCAATTTAACTTGTAATATTTGCATAATTTTCCTTTCATTGTTAGTTTTTGCTTCTTCCAGTATTCCAGGGTAATTTCCATTTGTCTGGTGACAGGATGGTCACTGCCATTGCCAAATGGACCTCTCAAGCTAAATCTGCTTTTGACAAAAGAGGAAACTCTGCAGAATTGCCTTGCCCTTTTTAGCTGAAACACCAGCAAAAATCAAACTCAAGATTAAGAAAATTATATAGTTAAGAGTAGATTCATCCAGACTGTAGTCTGTAATGTTAAACAAATCTGATGCAAGTCCATAAAATTTAGTTGGGCTAAAGAATCGTACATGCAACTTTGCTATTGATTTATATACTTTTAGGTTATTTTTTATAGTCCTTTCAACGTCATTATTACCGTTATTACAGCGCAGACAATAAACCTTTCTAGAAAGACTAATATAGTTGGCAGATTAGGATCATCATCATTTTAATAGCTGATACGTAAGTGCTGATCTTTTTCCATTCTGTGGCTTGCCTGATGTTGAGAGCTAATCAAACTGTTGCATGCAATGGCTGTTCAGATGAGTCGTGTGGAAAGGACTCATGCAGCGGAACAAAACTTCTCAAAACGGTACTTAGAGTTTCTATACCTTTGTGTTAATTTAATATAGAGGTATGGAGGTACAAACTTCATTAGTTTAAATCAGCAAATATTAGATGAGTTATTTACAATTTTCAACAAAAAGCATCTTGGGAAGATGATAGTAACAGCTAGCAGCCACATTTTCTGATTAATGGATATTTGTATTTTTGATGCTCTCATATGAAAGGCAAATTTGTAAACGTTACTAATATTTATTCCACAAATATTTGTCTCATTTTTATTTCACCCTGCTGTGATCTGCAAGTGCTAATCATTTGAGCCCCTTTGAGGCAAAGGTATTTACTAACTTGTGTTAGATATAGCAGGAACTCAATATTCAAACAAAATTTTATTGAAAGAACACCTTGGTCGGACTAGTTTTACAAGAGAGCTGCACACATGCCTATCAACAGTGAGGAGTTAATTTGCAAAGGTAAGCTAAGGAATATATTCTGAATATTTTCTCAGTTGCTTATAGGGGACCCCTCCTCTTCTTTTTCTTTCTAAATCATTCTTTTCTATTCTGCACAGAATATTGCATGTTTAGGCTACACAGGCGCATACATACCTCCACATTTCAAAAGAACAAAAAATAACAGATAATTCATTTTTTTTACCATTACTCATGTTTGCTGGAGTACATATTGCTTCCGCAAAGAGTTAGACCATCGCTGTATTTACTGATACAGCCCCTTATCTTTAGGCAGCTTCCTGCCTTGCAGGATGACCTCTCCCTTATGAGGAAAGGCTGAGAGACCTGGGTTAGTTCAGCCTGGAGAAGAGACTGAGGGGGGATCTCATCACTTCTTATAAATATCTGAAGGGTGGGTGTCAAGATGATGGGATTAGGCTCTTTTCAGTGGTGCCCAATGACAGGACAAGGGGCAACGGGCACAAGTTGGAACACAGGAAGTTCCAGCTAAACATGAGAAAAAACTCCTTTCCTGTGAGGGTGCCAGAGCAGTGGCACAGGCTGCCCAGGGAGGCTGTGGAGTCTCCTTCCCTGGAGACATTCAAAACCCGCCTGGATGCGTTCCTGTGCCCCCTGCTCTGGGTGTCCCTGCTCAGTTAGGGGGGTTGGACAAGATGATCTCCAGAGGTCCCTTCCAACCCCTGCCATTCTGTGGTTCTGTGATAAAGTCTTCATACAGGTGCTTAAGGCTACAGGATTCAGTACAGGAGGAGAGTTAGTCACAACAACTGAGCAATCAGCCAGTGAATCTAACCTAGGAGGAGAGTCCTGTGAGTGATGCTGATAAGTGAGAGAGCCGAGTCCTCACTCCTCACCTTTTGGGAGAACATCTTCAAGGGCCTTTTTGGATGGATGCGTGCGATCTTTCCTTTTGAAGCAATTCCACTGTGCATAAATAATAGCACATTCACTAAGCCAGAGGGGGTATTTGTTTTTGTGCCTGTTTGTTTGCACATTGGAGGACGTTGTTTTGAAAGCTGAAACTTTCTCTCTGCTCCAGTCCAACAAATACATAAATATTTTTGTGTAAAGTAGCTACTGGAAAACAGACTGAAACTGGCATCCTGGATCTGCAACCCTTGTGTGAGGGCAGGCTGCGCTCAGCTAGGTAGTTTCTTCACTCTGTTTCTTCCCAAGAAATAATCATTGCATGCAAAGCAAAATATTGTAATAGAAGAGACTGAAAACAGGTTGTCAAAGTTATTTTCTTTGCCAAGGAGAACCCTGTCTATAGTAAACCTATTTAAACATAAGGTAGCTTTTAAGTAGGCTGACATTGCTATTTGATCGTCAATGTTTTCTTAATAAAAAACTTAATCAGCTTGAAAATTGGTCAGCATAGAAAGTTTTTCCCCGCCTTATTTTTACCCTCTTGAGAAATATTTAAACATTTCTGATTTTCTTCCTGTGCTGATAATGTTATTTAAATTATTAGTAATCAAATAGTAGATCGCAAGCAGTAAGCAATAATCTAAAAGCTGTTTGACAAAAGCTTTGGTTTATGGCATAATCTTCCAAGAGATTTGATGGGAAACTCATTACTTGAGCCTTTATATCCTAAATTAGACAGAGTACAATGAATTATGCGTTCCTGTCACCTCATTATGATTTTTCAGTAGTGGTAGCAGGCCTTTTTTCTCTAAGTACTCTAAAGGAACAAACCACAGTGAAAAGAAGCATCTATACCTTGAACTGCAAGGTTCTGTAGGGGCCAGTTTGGATTAATACAGTTCCTGGTGTAGGCGGTTGCTGGCCTTTTGGCTCATAGATTCCCAGGTGACCCAATCCCTCTTGATACATCAGTTTTGCTGCAAGCAAGCTCACGTCCTCAGAAGGTACGTATTAACCTGCTCCCACCATGCAGGATCCTCAAAAAGTGATGCCGAGTTGGCGTGAGCGCCTACGCAGAAACATTTTCTGTTTTCTGCAAGAGTGAGCGTTTTGTGAAAATGCAGTAGGTGTAACCATTGGAAGTGCACATGAATAATGTTAAAAGTGAGTTTTGGGTAGGTTGTAGTTCCAAAAATAGGTTGATTCTGCCTCAAACATGTGCAAGAAACAGAAAGTATTCTTAGAAGATATTTTTTTTGTCCTGTTAATAGGAGGGGGCTGTGAGGCAGAGCAGTTCCTTACAGACTCCTGCCAAAGGTTTTAATGTTGTGCATCCTATAAATATATATATTTTTTAAGAATAATACTGTAAAACCAAACCCAATGTGTTCCACAGAGAGTCAGTGGCAGAAATCTTAGTGTTCTCTGCTGAACATGAAGCTATTCTCCTTCTAAGATGTTCCACTAAGGTTAAGGTAGAAGAGAGAGGTCTTGAACATCCCGTGGGTTGTGTCTGTTTCCACTAGAAATTTTACTTGCTTTCTGAGCCTAGTGGGAATAACTTCTCAGCAGTGGGAATAACAGTTGCTTTAAAATTTTGTCCTGCGGAAATTGCTTGACTTCAGAGGCACCTTAAAAGCTTGCAAAGGTATCACTGGCCAACAGGTGCAAAATAATTTGATATAAAAATGAGCTCTAAGTTGCTATTGGAAACCACCAGGATAATGAGTCAGTTTTAGAAAAAAAATAGATTCATTATTTTTTAATTGGGCTGCTTTTCAAGAAATCCAGGGGCTGCTCATCAAAATGCAAGAGGTGTTCCAAATACCGTAAAGTTTAAGGAAATTAAGTTTCAATGAAGCTATATACCCGACATGATGAATCTATCCTCAGATGTCTTCTCATGTGAAAAACAACACAAACATCAGTTTAAACAGTATATAAATATGAACTGAAGTAAGTACTTAAAATGAAACATTAACAAAACTAAAAACATTTTGGCAAGATTATTTCAAGGGACAGTTAAAATAAATTAGAACGGCTTTCCTTCGTGAGTAACACCATTATATTCTCATTCATTCAGGACATTACATTCATTCAGAACTCAGACAGCAGTTTTCAGAGGAGCTTTGTAACAACAAAAGGAGAAAAGCAATAAAAGACAGAACCAATAATATATTTGATTTTCAGAGAAAGCAGGATGCATAGTGGTCTAGGAGGACTGGGATACGTCTATGTTCAGCTTGCTGCAGAACTATGATGGAGACAGATGTGGGAACTGAAGAAGCATTTCTTGTGCAGTTACATAGCTATAACCATAACTGAGGAGGTCGATATTTGGTGGACTGCTGATGGGTGGACTTAAAAGGCTTTCTGAGATTGGTTTTTTGCTTTCACTTTAAGGATGAATTCCCTCCTTATTGCCATCAATCCCCAAAATAAAACTGGAATCAAACCTCCCTTGCTAAGAATTTTGTAGGCATTTGATCGGAGCTTAGTTAATACTAAACTCAAAAATGAACACGACATATTTATCACCTATCTTTGACTGTGCTCCTGCGTGACTAACAACTGCCTCAGTCACTTCCCCTAGTCTCTTCCCTTTCCCTTCCTTACCGTCCCTTAAGTTTCTCAGATCTTCACAGCCCCCTTAGCACATCTTGAAAAATTTGACACAGTCTCAAAATACTCTTCCCTCTGCACCCATCCTATAAGGAGTCCTTTACCTCTGTAGACAGTTACCCTGATTTATGTGTGCAGCATTCTGGGGAGAGAGTTTCTTCCCTTGACTTATTTTTGGTTTCCTGTTAGAAACAACAGTCTCATCAACTGACATTCCGCTTGGGCAGTCACAGGAGCAGCCGACTCAATGTCCTCTGGTTTTCACTGACTAGGTTACCAGAGTTCCTTCACCTGTACCGTTTCCCTGGTTCTTGCCAAGATTTTATATCTAGTTTGTGTTGCTTTTATAGTAATGATAACCTGACAGTAAATACACAGTAGGTTCATTCCATGATGCTTGTTTTCCAGTTGCCCAGTCTTTTACTAGTTTTTTAAATTATCTTAGTATTCTGCTTCTTCAACTCCAAAATGTAGTTTTATCTGCCAGTTATTCTGAAAAAGGTATCCTTGAGTATGATCTTCTTACATTCATGATTTAGCCTCCTTTCAGTGCATTTTCTGTTGGCCTCTGTTGGGAGTACTTTTTTACCTTGTCAGGCACAAGTTTGGTTTTATCTGTATTTCAGGAATCATCTTTCCATATAAGCATATGATCTGTCATTGCAGCTTTTCCTGACTGGTGGATACACTGCTGGTTTTACCAAAGTCTATGCCAAAACTCCCTTGGGTTTTGGTAGGGCTGGGACTTCTTTCTTTCTTTGCCAAGAATTTTCTTTCCTGGATTGCTTGTTTTGGGATATTTTAGTTATTGGTCCAAGAGTTAAACCAATATGCAAGAAACTTCTTATCTTTGGGAATGTGGAGGGAAGAGGAGTCCCTTCAGTCTGTGTGAAAGAACAAAGTGTTGAGGAGCAAAAGCACGAGGCACACAAGTTTGCTTCTGCAGAACTATGGGAAAGTAGAGGAACACAGTCAGGTCCAGCAATACCTGCAGGAACAAACGAAGCAGTAACTGAAGTAATCTTTTGTAACTTTAGAGTGTGTTTTACTATAGCAGTTTTGCTTAAATTTTTGCAGCAGAATCTTGTTTACAAACTCTGATTTTATGACGCCTCTGTACTTAGTCCCTGTATTTTATTTTTAGACCATGACACTTAAAACCAGTAATTTCCCATCCTTTGTCAAAAGGAATCTGAAAGGTAGTGCAGCCCACCTGCAAATGATGTGGAGTGGCCCAGGTAGGGATGTCCCACCTGACCTGCAGCTCAGGAGCCCCAGGCCTGCCGACCCACCTTGGCATACATACATACATACATACATACATAAGTGTGTTTCTGAACTTCACTGAATGTCAGGAATGTAACCTTAAAAATGCCCTTAAGCGCTCCTGTGCAGAATATCTTTACTTAGGTTGAATAATAGCACCTCTCACCTTACGCAGTAGTGTAATGCTGTGTGGAGAATGAAGCTGTGCAGAGTAGAAGAGGGTTAGGATCAATCTGAATTTGGGGAGGACAGCAAGTGAAGATGTTAGGAATGAGAGGTTTATTACATTTTTTTTCCTCACGTTTGAAAGAGGGAGAAATATTAATAGCAAACAGCAGTACAGATGTATTTTTACTTCTCAGTCATTGGCACTTTGGGAAGAATATAGACGAAGGACAAGAAAGAAAAAAGCAGCAGCAAGACAGAAGTGGCGGATGTGTTGAAAAAGCACTCTCTTTGTTATCCTGCTGTAGTCGGAAAAGTCAAAATCCACTTCAAAATACAGGAATTAAAAATGACAGTCTGCTAGACCGAAGCCTGACAAAATTGCTGTGAAAATGATCTAGCTCCAAGCAAAAAACTGCTCATCTACCGTTTACCATGATGTTGACTTTTAAGATAAAAAGTATGATACTGTATTTGGGGAGTGGAAAATTAATTTTTTCATTAGCATGGCAATTTTTAATGCCATTATTTCATAATTACTCCACCAAGTTCGGAGCAGAGACGTCTAGCATTGCCAATAGCTTTTTCATCCTGTTGAATAACACTGAAAAATAATTGGCATAATAAAATCCAACTGTAAAGTTAATATAAAGTTGCCAAAGCTTTGGCTTTTTATGTTTTAAACAGACATATGAGCTTTGACTAAAGCTTCATTTAAAAAAAAAAAAAGTATAAATGCTCTCTCTTTATTACCAGAATGAAAAAGTGGAGTTTTTGACCCCAAGGGGCCAGTTTCAGAGTAATGCATGAAATAAGCTGTTGCTACCTACAAGTGTGGAACACCAAAGGCAGATGCAACCTCAGTCTAAATGAGGACTGTGCAAGTACTTAGTATGTGGCACCATGGGGCTAACCGATCTGCTTGCTGCTACTTTCATCTCCCCTCCTGGCTTGCACATGGCCAACAGGTGTGAACTTTATTTGTTGACACTTTTTTATGTTAACTGTGTTTTTAGTAACAGCGAATAAAACCAAATTTTAGGAGTAAAGCACCAAAACAGTAAAGTAATTTAACCTGGTAGCATATTGTAATTATAACCTGAACCTCTGTGACGTGAGAAGTATTGCATCAACAAAATTATTCTTACGTTATATTCTGGGGTTAACATTAAATCGTGGTGCTGTTCCCCACCAGGTTGTTTACCCGTGACTGATATGCCTTTATAATCATGATATAAAAAACACATGGTCAAGGTACAGCTATTTTACTAACTCAGGTAGGCAGAACAGCCTGGAGTCATGCTATATATCTGTAGAGCAAGGAAGCAGTTTATTTAAAAATGAAAAATCCACTTACTCATTCTTTGCAGAAAGTTGGTAGATACTACTGATTCAGATTCTGGGCACAGATGATACATATACACATACTGAACCAGGTAGTGTGACCACTGTTGTTTAAAACTATTTCTTACACTAAATTCATGAGCAGATATTGGTAGAAAAAGCTTTACTCTGACCAGAAACTGAGCTGGAAAAAAAAAATAGGAAAGGGAAGTCTGTGAATTGGACTGAGATGATGGTTGAATCTGTATTTCTGTATGATGCTAGGGACAAGTAAAAGAGTTGGATCCAAAGAAAAATATACTTGGAAGCGCACTGGCAATAGGATCAAAAGGAAAGCAAATGGGAAGTAAAGAGGACGGGGAAGGAGAAGAGGCGCTCCATAACAACATACAGCAGCATGTGGAGGGAAGTGGAGGTGAAGGAAGTGGCATGCAGTACCTTCCCTTCAGATGTGAGGCTTTAATTTGTTTTTGCTTGTTCTGCACAGGAATTCTGTAGAATTGTATTTGCTTTCAAAATCTAATCAAGCACAAGGGCTTGCTGGAGTATTTCTGACAGTATTCCTAGTCTCTGAACTTCATAGCTGTGATTAGTTCCTTCAACAAATCTTCCATGCAATTGCTTTGATTCTCCTAATTAATCACTTTCACTCAATCAAGTACATTTTTTCAAAGACTGAAATTGTTAAATATAAATTGTTCATGATCCCATAAAGAAAAGGTGATTTTAAAGGTTTTGATTCTCAATATATGTCCCTGCTATGAAGAGAACATGACTACCTGAAAAAGAACAAAGAGCCATGTTCCAAGATACTCTCCATTTGAGGATAGGTTAGGGGACTTTTTTTTGAATACATTCTTAATGTGTTAAGATGCCAGTCAGTTTCCAAATACTTGGAAAATCCTGGAATTCATTTATTAAAGATGGAATTCTGTATTGTATTTGTGAGGTGCATATATACATGTATAGCTCTGTAGAGGTGGTTAAAGCAGAGCTGTTCTTCCGCTGACATTTGTGAAACATTTTTTTACTATGCGTGTGAGATCAGAGAGTCTCAGCCTGTGAAATGATGTGTGATAGTAGTATACAAAAAAGTGAGCAGAATGAAAGGTGTTGTTCCACCTGGAAATGAAGGCTGGAATGGAAGCTGCATTACAAGTGTTTTATTGCATGCAAATCCTGTAGTCCTCTTACGCAGGACCTGTGCATACGCAGACCTCCTAAATTGGGATTTAAAAGGACTTTATGCAGAATTTAGATATGAAAATCTTAGAGAGCGGTTGAGGCAGCTTCTTCTCAAGAACCCCATGACCTCTGTAAAAACATAACACACATGCACCCCCCCAAAAAATTGCATTCTTTGTTTTGGGGCAGAAACTTCAACTTGCTAGCTGTTGGGCTACTGAGACAGAGGAGTGATTTATTCCTGTGTATATCATCTGAAGAAAAAATGTTTGACACTTTGAATCCCAACTGGATTTAGACATCTGCTTCATCAAGGTTATGAGCACTCCTGTGCCTTGTGTTCTAGTGTAAGGATACCCTGTGGTTTCCTTTGGAAGTGTATAGGTTTCTGTAGTCTGCATGTTTTCTTTTTTCTTTTAATAGTACATGAAAAGAAAATACAAAATATATGTCTTTTTTTTTTCTGTTGTAGTTATTTGTAGTCAAGGGAGAAGGAAAGACTTCTAATTAAGATATTCTGCAACATTCCCTGGAAGCATTCAGAGAATGTACCTGCCTTAGCTTTTTGGTATGAATTAGGAATGTGCTTTCAAAGTAAAGCTCCCCATTGCCTGTACTTGCTGTGCTTGGATTCATGTCACAGAGCAGTCTTGGAGAACACAAGATGGACTTTTTTTTTTTTTTTGGGTGACTAGAAGATATGCTACAGCCGTTACCAGATATTCAAATGAACAGGCCCAGATCAGAATAGGTCCAAAGCCTTTAATATGTATAGTGTGGATGTCAGGTTCTCATCACCAGTGTTTTGTCCTGAAGATTTGCTCCTGTTGTACTGCACTGCTTGCTGATGTAGACACAAGCACAGATTTCTTCAAAGCTTTCTCTCTTTTAGCTACCGTGTGAGGCTGGGTCCTCAGCACAGGCAGTCTGAATCACTCTGCTGCAGTGAGGTGCCTAAGTTTGAGTCACTGAAACTTTCACATTAGCTGCCTAAAAGTAGGTGATATAAATACAGTTCACAGTGTTCATATCATAAAATAGAGCAAGGCAGTGCAAGCAGCAGCTGTGTATCACTTCTCACTTCATTCCCTTTCAGCAAGTCAGTCTCCCTGGGGAAGAATGTGATGGGGATCGCACCCCACCTGTGCCAGTCCAGCTCTTGACTGTTTGTTGTTTTAGAGAGAAATTAAAATATTACTAAAAACATGAACAAATAGAAATTGGGCAAAACCCCCCTGTTTTTTGTGAGACACACCCTTCTCCAGACTTGCATTCAGCTGTTTGTAATCACTTGGCTATCATGAAACAAATAGTTTGATCTTGTACTAGGACTATTAAATAAAATATCTAAATTGTTACTAGCGTTAACTCCTGTTTCCTAGCTTGTTCTCTTGAAAGCTATTTGGTAAATCTTGTTTCACTGTCAGTTTAGATATTGTTCCTCCCTCCCAGAAAACACAGACCTCTCAATTCATTCAATGAATAGTTTACCAGTAGAAATTTCTCATGTCAAGGCCATAATAAATCAGGTATGGAATGGTACAGGCTGCAGTGATATACTTTTCTGTAACTTACTGATCCTCATAAGCGTTTGTAGCATATATTTCTACTTAAAAGACCTAAAAATACTACATTAGCTCATATGCTAGTGTATATCAGAAATTTAGAATTGTAACATCAAGCATTAAAAATTTAGAGAATTAAGGTTGTTGCAGAAGCCTGTTTAGCTCCCTTGTATGTATGAGAAAAGATAGTCCTAGTAGTATAATCGTGCACAAATCCTTGTACACGATCAATGGTGCTTATATGATTAATTATTTTCTTTGGCTTGTAGAAGATTTTACTCAAATTTTGTTTTGAAGACAAGACAATAAATATTCTTATAGACTCTTCTCTTATAACTACCATATCTGGAAACTTAATTGAACCCCTCTATTTTCACAATACTTTCTGAGATGTTATTTTCCTTTTACAGGTGAGAAAGAAACATATTTTTAAAGTTTCAGATGCTCAGCTTGTGTTGTAAGAGTGCTTGACACTTTATATTTTCAGAGCATCACTAGCACTGGTTTCAGCTGCAGTCTCCAAGTAGATCTTCTGCATTTCAGGCTCCACTGTGTCTTGTTTTGGACACCATGAAGTGATTAATGAGTAATCATTTGTGAAAGTTTGGCTGAGATACAGTAAACTATAGCAAGAAGAATGGTACAATGCAGTTCTCCATGGAAATGCTCTCGCCATCATACTCATGAGATTGTCCTTTCTCTAGCTGCAACTCCCATCTCCATTCACTAAACACTTTCCAAGTTTGGGGTAAAAAAAAAACAAAACAGACTTTTGTCTATCAGACTGAATAATGCCCAATCTTGCTCATTCTAAAACCAGTTTAGTCCTATATCGGTCACCATTGTGATGCATATGCACGTGGGACAGAAGGAATGGTTTTATTGTATGAATGTTTCATTTCCTAACTTTCATAATGATCGTTAAACAGGACTCCTCAGATGCATATAAAAGTTACAGTGAAGGTGCCTGAATTTAGACATTCTTATTGTCATATAATCTTTCTGTATAAAATTCACTCCACATCTGTCTCCCTGTGGTCTTTGTTCTGCCCAAATCACAATTTGGTTCATTAAAAGAAAAGTCCTTTGTACACCCTTTGTATTGTGATAAATTTCCCTGATATTCATATAGAAGTATCTTAGCAAGAATTGTATTAAAGTGGACAAGGAATATGATGACATTCATTGAAAAATGTAAGATGAGCTGCACATTTCAGGAATTTGAGACTTTGGTTGATAAAACTGAGAGATTTGCTTCAAATTATACTCAGAACAGCACCACTGATACACTACAGTACTCTTGCTTTAGGAACATTAGGAGGAACCTTACAAGGACATTTGGGGGAAAAAATAAACAGATGGTGTACAGTTTGATCATTTTGAGCATCTAAGTGGGATTCAGGGCCATACTTGTAGGAGGAGGGTGGTTTGGGATTGGACTCATGGTTCCTCTTTTTTATGAAGCCTGTTCTGCTCCAAGACTGTTTGCCACTAGGGTACCAAGAGACAGCTAATGAGAAAACAGATTTTGCAAGTGAATGGACTTGTCAGCAGAAAGGCTGGGGAAGGCATAGCTGAAGAATGAATGTTTGGTTTATGCTCAAGCTCTTCTAGAGAGGGGAAAACCTGTTTGTTCCGATCAAGTGGTAGCTGCTATAGTACTGCTGTAAGTGTACTGAAGTGCCAGGTTCGCATGGGACACAGACTTACTTTAAACACTCCACAAAAATGAGAACAATTCTTCAAAGTCGAAAGCTGAAGCATTCATTTAGTTCAAATGTTTCTCTTAGAACCATTTCCTTTTAGTAGACTAGACTCTTAGTTTACTGTTGAGTAGTTTATTATTGTTTCTGTGGCCTTTTGGGACTTACTTGGGATGTTCTACCGCAAAGTTCAGGACCTCCCTGCAAAGTCCAGAAATGAGAGAAGCCTGGCTTATATCCTCCTCCTCTCTGGTTAGTGAGGTTACAGCTACGATTGAATGACATGAGATGAGCAAGTGGCAAGGTTTAGGAGACATACCGTATTCTGGTACCCATCACCCAATGCATTTCACCTGGTACAAGCCTCTCCTGTGTTACCTGATTACCACTTTTCCCATTTCACATATCTGCCTTGAGAAGTTTTTTTCCTATGACTATTTCAGCCGTGTGAAGATTTTGTTTTCATAGGTCTTGAGAATATTTTTCATCACGCTGAAGTTTGCAGCACTTCTATCTGCAGCTCCATGACCTTGTACCAGCCAGCAGTATGGTGTCAGTAAAAGATGTCACTCACTGGCAACAAATGCTCCTCCTTCTCCATAATTTTACCTGTCTCCACAGCAACTGACAGCTCAGATGGATTTCCCAGAAGCAGATCTTTCGTGTTGAAGGCTTAATTTCAAGGCTTAATTTTAAATTCTAATTCTAAAATGTGTGCGCTGCCCACATCTAATTCCATTTGTGCCTTCCCTGGGTGCTGAAAAAATTTCATCTTCTCTCTTCTCCCGCTCCTGTCTTCTCACATAATTGTAGTAGCTGATGCCCCAGTAGATTTCAAGGAGCATACTAGAGGCAATAAAAACAAACAAACAAACAAAGCAAAACAAAATAAAAACCCCACCCTAATATGTTTTTCTCCTATCTAACTTCCACCCTCAATCCCTACAATCACATATAACTGAATATAGGCAGAGTCTGTATCTTCATCTTGAAAAGGCAGGACTAAATCAGACAGAACTTGATTGTCTACTCCAAGACACCCATACAGCAGACAGTATTCCTAAAATAAAATCTAAATCGATCTGTTTTTTCAAATTTAAGTTTCTTAATCTGTTTAATCTTTTCAGAGATTAAGTACAGAAACTTTTCCTTATGTTGATTCATTGTAGTCTTCCTTCTCTGTACCTTTGCTAAGTATACCATCATGTTGAAATCCTTGTGCGGATGTTGTGCGTTGTAAGGTTATATCGTAAATAATGTTCTATTTTGGTCTTGTTTCCTATTAATTCCTAAAATTGCATTTTGCTTTTAACTGCTACTGGGCATGAAGAACAATAATCAAAGGGTTTAAACTGACTATTTATACTAATGAAAGTTATAGGAGTCCATGATGGTTTATCTGCAGTTAGGGCTGTCCCTTCTTGCCTTGCATATGCAGTACTTTGCAAATAGCTACTTTGAATTTAATGTCATTTTTTTGCCAGGTGACTCAGTATTGTGAGATCTTTGTACAGCTCTTCAAATGCATCTTTAATTCTTCCTGTTCTGGTTAATGTTTTATCACCAGACTTTCTCTTCACTCATCACCCTCTTTTCTCAAAGGCTAAAAAAGGAAGTTCAGTGGCACGAGAACCTGAGAGAGGTTGTTGGCAACTCCTCCTACTCTGTTGTGAATACTGACCATTTATTTGTATCATGCTTCCTATCTACTAACCAGTTATTAAGCCAGAAGAGGCTCTTCCTTCTCCTGCCGTGACAGTCATGTCTAAGGCCCTTTGAAGGATGTTACCAGAAAGAAGGCTTTTGGAAATTCAACTACTCTTGGTTTATTCTTTCAGAGAACTAATAATTTGTGAGACATGACTTTTCTTGCTATAATGCATTGAACAATTTTCTATTAATGTCATTCATTAGACAAACTTCTATTGATATATCTGATACAGAGGTTGAGATTCCTTTTTTGGTGTTTCTTAAATCGTGAGGGAGATAAACCACCCCGCCCACCCCCACACCCCCATTCCAACTGCAGCCTTCCTCTGCCACAGAGCTTGATTTAACTGACAAAAATGGGTGTGTTATGTGCTTTTCTGTGTTCTAGACTAGTTTGGAGTGCTATGCAAGTTATAGGAAAGACAGAACCAGAGATGCCTGAAGAATTGAGAAATCACTGTTTAGTGGACTGAATAAGCATTAACACAGAGATTCTTCATTCAGAGCTGTCTTAGGTTAAAGAAGAGACTGAACTCGTCCTAATCAGGAGTCCTAGAAAGGCATAAGCAATGCAACTCTTTATAGAAAACCCAGAACCGTGCACTAATTGCCATGATAAATAAACAAAACCACAGTTTTTAGAAGACCAGTAAGAAGAAGGTATTGTGGTTACCTGAGTTAGCACAAAAGCAGTAAGTGAAGTTGCTATACTGTGTTATCAGCATATTCAAAGAAAAGCCTCTTTTATAGAAATGCCAATGTTAAGTTCTTTCTTAGGGTCACTTGTTTTATTCCAGACCAGAAAAGTTAAGACCTTAGAACATTATTCCTGCAGACCCATGAAAATCAGAGAGAGACACAGAGAGAAAACTTTCCAGGTATACCACTGTAAGGAGGTCTGTTTGACTACAGAAGTGTCCTGGTTTAACCCCAGCTGGCAACTAAGCCCCACATGGCTGCTCACTCACCCCCCTGGTGGGGTGGGGGAGAGAATTGGAAGAGTAAAAGTGAGAAAGCTTGTGGGTTGAGGTAAAGACAGTTTAATAAGTACAGCAAAAGCCGCGCACACAAGAAAAGCAAAACAAGGAACTAATTCACTCCTTCCCATGGGCAGGCAGGTGTTCGGCCATCTCCAGAAAAGCAGGGCTCCATCACGTGTAACGGTTACTTGGGAAGACAAACGCCATCACTCCAAATGTCCCCCCACTTCCTTCTTCTTCCCCCAGATTGATGTGCTGAGCGTGACGTCATATGGGGTGGGATATCCCTGTGGTCAGTTGGGGTCAGCTGTCCCCGCTGTGTCCCCTCCCAGCTTCTCATGCACCCCCAGCCTGCTCGCTGGTGGGGTGGGGTGAGAGGCAGAAAAGGCCTTGACTCTGTGCAAGCACTGATCAGCAGGAATGAAAACATTTGTGTATTATCAACACTGTTTCTAGCACAAATCCAAAACACAGCCCCACACTAGCTACTGCGAAGAAAATTAACTCTATCCCAGCCAAAACCAGCACAAGAAGTATAACCACAATCTTCAAGCAAGCATCTTTTTTGAAGCTTTTTTGAACCGACAAGATACAGAATCACATCAGTAATTCAGGCGAGTACTTGTTATAACTCACATAGCATTCATTTTCAAAATATATCCAAATAGAATTCTTCCTTTCAGGTAAGCATCAGAGCTTTTACAATGGCACTATTAGTCTGAGGTAGAGAAGTCATGACTTCTATTTTGAGATCTATGGGAATGAATGCATGGCTATCAGTACATAAATTTACTATTTCTGCTATTGGTCATACAAAGTAGAAGAAAATAGAAATTATATATAAGGTTTGTTTTGATTGTCCATATTTAGAGTATGATCTTGCTTTCCAAGCGAGATAGATCTTTCCAAGCTTACAACCGTGAAAAATTGCACAATAGTTGATTTATGGACCTTATTGTGATAGAAGGTAGAAAAGGTAACCGTGCTTACCTGGAGGTTTCCTTTCTTCAGCAATAAAACTTATCAGATCAGAATATTCTAGAAGTGGTGAGTAGAAATATGGAGATTTATGTCATTATGATGAATTCTTACGCTCTGCAGTACTAGAAGTCTTTTTTTTCCTTTTTCCGCAGTTTGTTTATTTGAAACAGTCTGTTACTTATGAATGTAACATTGAATTAACTTGGTTGTGAAAGTTCGCTGATGCGGATTGAAACTTCGGGGAATGAGATGGAGTGTCACTTGTTTGGTTTTGCCCTCTTGTTGCAGGGACAAATCTGTGCCAGCCTTAACAGAGCTGTGATCTTTGTAAGAAAGGGAAATTTCAACAGTTTACTGTGACTTAAGGTCACAAGGATAGGGATTTCTAGTCTTTATTGAATAAAACCTCAGGTATATATGAAGCCCATTAAATGGCCCTAGAATATTCTGGGTTTTTTTTAACTGCCTGAAATTTTGGCGCTAGAAGATGTAAGAAACTTTCAAACGTACTTAGGTCTGCTTTCTCAGTTCCCATTTCCCCTAAGCTCAGGCTTGCACTCAGCTGAGGCATTTTATTACAATATCCAGTTATTGTGTGTTTGGGTTGTTGAAGTTTTTATGGTATGGTTTGTATATATGGTATTTTTTCCCCTGGACTTTTACCTTCTATTCTCACCCCATAATGCAATATGTTAAGCTGTGGGTTTTGTTAGCCAACATTAATGGTAGCCTGCTTTCGGTGTGTTTTTTTGTGACCACATTTCAAGTGCCAATAAAAAGTTATAAGTCCCACAGGATGAGGACTCAATCCTCTACCTCATAGTCTTTTAACCACAGTATTATTTGAATCAAGGACACTATCATTATGTGTCATAAACCCCAGATTTTCTAAAGAGTATTTCCCAAAGTAATTCTGACAGATGGCACAGAAGAAACCTTTTCACCTGGTCATCATCTACCAGGGGTTTTTAAATACCTATATATGTTGTAAGAAAACAGTAAAAAAGGGACTTATCACTGCAGATACTAGGACAACTGACATGGTGATCTGGGCTCTAGATGAGCCTTCCTCAGGAGTATTTCAGCACAAATCATTTGAAAAACTACCATGCTGACCAGAGATTACTGAAAAGCGATAGCTGTGGCTTGCTGTATCCTAGTACAACAGTCAGGGATGGGTCTTAGGCTAGTTAAAGCAGTTTAAAATACTCTTGGAGCAAGGTGCTGATTAAGCACTGTGGACTGTTGTAGAATCGGTGTTTGAGCTCATTACATAGACATCTGTTTCTATTTTTTTCAATACAAATGTTAAATCCCAAATATTTAGAGAATGTTACTAGGTCATTGAGTGGCCCTCGTGTCCTTTCCCAAGGTGTCAGCGCTGAAAAATATCCTCCTTGCTCAACACTGTGTGATGCTCCCCCTCTCCCCACTGTGACAGTCAGCTTAGCACTCCCTCTCTGGGGAGGAAATCAATCTCTGGGTTTGTTTTCTGTGGGTATCGGTATTAACTGTTCCCTTCCAGTCTCTTCTTTATCAGGTTTCTTTTCTGCCTGCCAGTAAATATAACCTTGATTAGCATCCAGCCAGCCCATTCCAATGAGACTACTCCAAGCTTAGTCCTCTACAACTTTAACATTGGCTTCTGACGACAGCTCATTGTGCCTTGTTGGTAGTCTAAAATCAGACTAAAATCACTGTTATATATCCTATATATCACCTGTATATCTAAGATTGTACTTATGGTACAGATATATACTTCATCAAAGGATGATGTTTACACCTGGGATGCCTCTGGCCACGGATCAAATGCATTAGGAAGGTCCCCCTCACCAGGATGAGGAAATAAATGGCTACAAACACTTTTTTTTAATGGTAGGGTAAATGTCTAAGAAATTCCTCATTCTTTCCTGGACCCTCTTTTCCCTAACTAAACTTTCGTACACAGAAAGCTTATGCCATGCTCTTCACAGGAAGAGCGAATTTAGGTGATGTGTTGTGCTCTCAGTGGAGCAGCGTGGATGCTACAGCTGGTGACTACAGAAGAGTATGTGATCAAGTGAAATGTTTGAGGCCCAGTAATGGGACTGATGCCAGAGAAGTTAAACCTAGTTAGAGTACTTTTTTATGTTGCTTGCTAAAAGGCTGGACAGGGTTTACAATTCTTGGGGTGTGGGTGGGGGTGGAGGAAAAGCTGTGCATGTTTCAAAATTTTATTAGTTTGTTTTGGATTAAACCTTCTGTCACACACTAGCTTAGTTTTCAAGTATGCTCTCTACTGCTACGCAATATGCCGGAGCGTTTTTCCACTCTATTGCCAGGAAACCACTGGAAAATGCTTCTTCATTTCCTGTTGTTTGTTGTGCTGATTCTTAAAATACCCCATTCCAAAGAAATATATCTGTTATTCTCTGGATGTCCTAGAAATAGTCTTTTGTGGGGCTGGGCACTTTTAAGCATTTCAGTACTTGGGTTTAAAGGTTTGCCATGTACTTTCATCAGGAGTGTCTTCTTGTCTGTCAGGTCATCCAGGCAGTGTTCCCTTTTTAAGAACTAAATAGCATGTCTTTAAAGTATAAATTTTCATTAATGGGACCTAAATACAGAACAATACAACAACAGAATTAAGGCTACACTTAGTAAGAACGATCTTCCTTGGCTGCTCTAGCCTCTCTGAAAGGTTTCATCTCTCTTGCGTTTCTGTCAAGACAGACTCTCCCTCTATTAATTGAAGCTTATCTGCAGACCCTTTTTAGTCTGCTTACGCTGAAGGAAATGTCTCCAAGTAAAAGCTAGCGCTTTGCTCCTCTGCCATCCCTGAGCTAGAATGCTTCCGTCTGTTTACTTGTCATGTAAGAAAGGCTATTTCTTTTTTCCTCCTTGTTGAGCACTCCTCGTGATGACTATCCCTGGCACTGATGAAGAGGTGAAGGGATTACTTTACTTCCTCCCTGAGGTTCTCGGAGTAATCCTCAATGGCTGCTTACTTCAAAGTGGTGAACGGAACAGTGCCTGATGGAGATGTGTGTGCTTAATTCGTATGAGAACTATTCCTAAGAAGACTTACAAGGATTTGTCTGGGATCAATGGACTTTATCATATGCCTCATTTTCGGGAAAGTGAATTTTGTGCCTTTTCTTTTGTATTAGAGATATCATGACTTTACAGGTGCTTCAAGCTTTGGGCATAATATGTGATTTATTTTTTCTTTAGGGCACTTGGAATATATAGCTTCAGCTTTTAATGTATCTTAGATAACAAAATGTTAAAGCAAATGCCGAATCTCACACTGGAAAAATAAAACAGAGTACTGCAATATCAGAAAAAAGTCTGAAGCACAAAAACTGTGAAGATTTGTGCAATGTACATAAATGCAGAAACAATTTTTAATCTTGATAAACTATCAGTGAGGCAGGTATTGTAACTGATGTTTCCATATTTTATTTCTGAGTATCAATAAATCATTTTAGCAATTGGGAACTCTCATCTTCATCTACTGTTTTGTTCCTTTGTATTGCCTGGGAGAGATTCAGTAAATGAGGTTGTAAACGTTCATCCATTTTTGTCTGGCAACTCTTCAGAAACAGCAAGTTCACAATCACAAGGATACGTGAGGGAGTCCCTGATCATTGATCCTACCACTTTAATTCATGTCATAATAAGCCATTTAGGAAACCCACCTCACATCCCCTGCGTATTTGTTTAGGTTAGCCAGATGCTGGTACAGTTCAGCTTGTCACACTAGATTCAGAAGAATTGCATGACTGCTGTAAAGGTTTTGATTTCAGCTGGTGGGTCTCTAAATGGGAATGTTACCAGACAAGCAATATTAAAACAAGACAAAACAAACCAAACTTCCTTCTCCACCAACAAAAACCACCTAGGAACACAAATTTCTCACAAAATGGGAGTGATGATCTAATGGTAGTTTTTACAAGACGGGATAAAACATACCCTAGAGGTACATTTAGATCCCTTTCAAAACCGCTAGAGAATATATGTAATTTCAATAGTATTTTCTGCTATTGCTTGCTGTGAGTAGACTGCACTCCCTCTTCTAAATGGGAGCAAACTCTGTCCCTTCATATACATGTGCAGTTCCCAAAGAAAGCAATGGCTTTATATAAAAAGTGGTTTCTTGAAAAGGATTTCAGCTGCTGAGAGGCTTAGAAAGAAATGGTTGATATGCCATCACTGGTGACCTAAAAGCTGTGCTTTCAGGATGGAGTTTTCAAAAGTTCTTATTGAGGACCTCCATAAAACGCATGGGAACAACCAAAGATAATTCTATGCTGTTTAGAAAATCTGCCCTAAACATGTGAGCTCTCCAGCTGCTACATGAGGATGTGAATTGGGCTGTCCTGTCCCCAAGAAAAGCCCCGGTGACCACTACTAATATGCCCTTACTCTGTCATGGGGGCATTTCTGCATTCTGCAGGCAGTGCAGAAATGGGAGTTGCCATGGCATCCAAGGACTGTCGTAAGATTAAAAAGTAGCAATTGAATTCACGTGGAATCAACTCCATTTTCCTTTATTTAGTTCAGTTGTCTGCTTCTGTCTAACAATAAAATGTGTTATTCCTTCATGAGAATGTATTTCCACTGTAATGCCTTTAATTAAATGGTACTAGATAGGTACCGATATAAAAACACTGCTAAATTAGACATTCAGGGTCATGCAGACATTCCAAAGAGCCCCGGGCAAAAGTTGAAATTGTGGTCTTTTCTAAATTGGGATTTATTATTAGTGTCATCACACAAAGCTCTCTGTGCCTACTCAAAATATTGCAAACTGTCTTTCCTTCTTCCTCAACCTCTTCTCCTGAGCAGCCCTGGGCTGTAATTTATGAGATAATTTTTTTCTTTCTTCTTCCCCCCCCTTCCCCCCCTCTTTTAAACTTCTCAGTATCCTCTTTCAAACTTGAAGTGTGGTCATTCCTATAGAGACAGTGGAGTACATAGTGGAATGGTCACTTGTGGTTGGATTTAATAATAACGGGGAGGGCAATGTGAGATCCATTTATAAATTATAACAGCCTGAAATGCATTGTATATAGTAGCTAGGGAAATACAGCAGATGTATTGCCCAAGTTCAAGAGCAATTGATTAAAATACTATCAAGAGAGAGATACTTATGAGAGTGCAGTAACTCTGAGTCAGTGCTTAAATTCTGTTTTCCTGACTGCTGGATCCAACTGTTATCTCTCATTTTCTATACGCATCATAAAAGCTACATGAATGTGTTGCTGTTTTGCCCAGCCTGCTGAAGCCTCGTGCCCTGATCAGTGACACTAGGTTTTATCAAGATACAGATAATAAGTGTATTGCACAGTCAAAGGAGCAATCGGTAACAGTTGCATAGATTTCATAGAGGTGCCATCACTTTTGGTGAGGATCGGCTCATTCATTTAGTTGCTAGAGTATGCTTCCTGCTTATCTTTTAATTCCTTCTTACACTACCTGAAGTCTTTTATCTCCTGCATTATATATTGGGTTTAAAATACTATATTAATAAGTGTTTCAATATTTTATAAAAATATGAGCTATATAGTTAATATTGTTCCCACTCTTTCTGTTAGTTGACATATATTGCTCATTCTTTCTAGATCAGAGGACAGTATTAGGGTTAGACACATGGGTTCCAATGCTCAAATGGGGTCCACAAAATGCAGAGCTTAGTTAACCTGTTGCTTAATCACAGGGAAAGTGTACTGGCTGCGGTCTGCCCATCAGCACCCACCTCTCACCCATCCTTCCTTTCTAAGCAAAGTCAAATCAGGCATGCAGTGAGTTAAGTACGGTATCTTACAGACCTCAGGGTCTGTAAAAACCCTGTCTTCAGACTCCTCTTTCAGATGCCATTGTCAATGTCACTGCTTTTATATCCTTACCACCCCTGCAAGTATATAATTCATTCCAAGCCTTCTGTACTTTTCATGACTGCTAATTTTGTCTCTTTTATAATGTTGTTATGTTATCTGTTTCTTTGGATGGCCCTTTTAAGGAGGTTGGAAATAAAATTGCCTTTGCAGTCATGAGAAGAATTTTAAAAAAACCCCACTAATAAAAACAAGATTTAGCTACTGAATGCTGAGCGTAGCCACTAACTAATCTTTAAATGCCAAGACTGGGAATTATGTTAGGCATCGCAGCTCTTTATCTCAAGCATGAGAATAGTAAGGGTGAGAACCAGGTGTGAGACAGCATAACTGCTGCGGGGCAAAGAGGGAGTCGAGGGTTTCAAACCTGCCTCCAGAACGGTCTAGCTCCATAGGTTAACTGATTGCTGAATAAATTTCATAAACAGCTTTCACAGAAGGAACTGGAGCATACTTCTCCCCCCCCCGGCTGCTCTGCCCTCGAAGCTACAGAATCATGATCTTCACTTTCTCTTTCTCCTTTTGACTAAGGAAAAGGCTGGAGGGGGCTCTCTCCCACACAGAATAATGTACAACCCACTTCTGAAGACACATTCCAGGAAAGTTGCATGTTGGGGGTAAAGCTTCAGCTCTGCCACCTCAAAGAACCACTGAATTAGGCAAGTGTATCCAGGGGAACTGAAAACATCAGATTTTACCAGTGCTGCCTGGAGGAAAAGAATGATCCCAAGTACATTTTTGGAAGAAAGGGTTTCTTCTTCTTAGGAAAGATTTTTGCCTTGTGTATTTCTGCAGAGATCTATAGAGGGATAGCACTTCAGGTATATATGAGTCTGCTTTGCTTATTGTTGGCCACTTCCAGGCTAGTTTCAGCACTGCTCTCTAAGGTTAATCAGAACCTCCATCAGCCTGGATTGAGTATCTACTTCTGTAATAATACTGTACAGTGTAAGGAGCTGTGCCGCCGATACCTCATTTCTTACTCAAGTCACATAGCCTGATGCTTTGCATAACTTGCAGGGTGGTGGGAGACAGGGGCTTGAATTGCAGTAGACAGAGAAAGGGGCTGAACTGTCATCTCTTGAAAATATCCTGAGTATATCCTTGACCTGCTCAATCAAGAGTCTTTTTTTTTTTTTTAATACTATTCTGGCTGAGATATGTATCCACAGCAAACTTAGGTCTAGTGATTAAAGGTGTGCTCTTAGTTATTTCTTATGGATTACACTGAGATAGTCTGTTCTTGTCTAATGCCTGCAGACTGCAAATTGAAAATAGGTTAAGCTATGTTCAGCTATTGAAAAACAGGGAAAGCTAGCACTTTGTGTTAGATTTTAAAAGCATTGGTTAACACAAATTCGGAGGTGCTTGATCCTGATCTGGTGTGACATAAGAACATCTAATGAATTTAGTTCTTCATGGAAGGTAGGCAGGAGATTATCAACCTGATTTTTATGTTTGGATTTAGCTAAATGCTGACTTCTGAGTATTCCCAAACCTAGAGAAAATCTGTGTATGTGCTAAAGGAAAATTATAGGCACCTAGGAACTTTTCAAATAGTAAAAGTAGATTCCTTGAGTTCAGGTCTTCAGGATTACATCCTTGAATATCGGCATTTCTGGTTTTTTTCTGAGTCTACTTTAAGTGCCTGCCTTCCTTCTTCTTTTAGTTTTTTCCATTTGGACAAACATGGATTAACCTTACAGTGTGCCTACAAATGAGTGAGTTAATACGGAGGCTATGCTGCTAATGGCGTTGCATTTACTGCTGAACTAGGAAGGAGAATAAACTACCTTAGTGTCTGGTTGTCTGTGATCTGGCACCAAGTTTATTTGGACAGCAGCAGCTCCTTGAATTAACAAGTCCTAGTGGCAGCATGCACCTGATTCCCAGCATGAGTGGCAGGGATGCAAAGGAAGAGATACCTGACACCATGGACAGAAAAAAGAGAGACACTGCCTCAAAAATGAGTGAAAGCAAAGCTCAACTTTTTACCTTTTTTTCTTGACAATAAACAGGTAGGGATCAAACATCGGTTATATTTCAGGAACTGCTAGCTAACGAATACTTTCTAGATTTTGAAATCTTTTTGGCTGAGAGCTTGGAATTTGTATCTTCTGTCTTGAGAAATATTGGAACAGAACAAGTCTTATTTATAATAAATACTGGCAGAATATTGGACATATAATGAAGAATTATGCTGCTTCTTTGAGTAACGAGTAACTTGTCATACCACTTCCCCTAGTTAATGCATGCATTTCAACAATGAATCAGTCAGTATTTGATGGTATTTTTGAAGTATTTTTGAACCAGGCAAGGAGAAATTATGGCATAGATAATTATGGTAGACCATCTCAAACTAATCACCAGAGAGCTGTAAAAATGGGTTTGGTGGGGGAATCCCTGTTCTCTAACCATTATGTTGCTGCTTGGCTGTGGAATACAAGAAATGAAAATGTTTTTCAGCTTTATGTCATGTATCTGCATGAAGAAGGTGGGTCATTCAATACATTTAGTTGGTCGCAGCTAAAAAGTGAAGCTCACAATCTCCTGTAAGTGTGTTTGTGTGTGTGTGTGTGTGTGTGTGTGTGTGTTTGTGTGTAGGACTTTTGAACCTGGTAGAATCAGAAAGGGATTTAAATGTACCTTAGTACATAACCTTAAAAGCTGTCTGTCCTTGTACCATCGTAGCTGATAAACTCCTTATTCCACCTATTCACTCTTCTCTTTTGCTACAATATGGATTTTGTATGATTTCAGTTTTCATTTAAACTGTTCTTCCTTTTTGTTTTATTTTTTCCCCTCATCAGCCTGATATCTTGGCTGTCTAGTTAAAAGAGAGAAGTGCTAAAATAACCAGAACTGAAGAGGACTGGTTTCTTACGGATTTATGTCTCTTGGTTAATAATTGAATTATAGAGGTCTTCTTTTATCTCTGAATATGCATACATTCTGGTAATGGTATGCAGGCTGCCACACTTGACAGCAGAAATGGGCTGATAAGATTGTTAGCACCCTGCATGTTAATGCTAGGATCCTGGTGTCTCTTCTCTCCAGCAGCTGCTGCTTTCAAAATTTATAAGAGCGTAACTATCTTTGAGATTTCTATCTCCTCAGTCACATTTGGTTGAAATTGGGCTACTTAGTTCAAAAATTACAAGGAGATGACACACAGACTGTATTATATTGTTGCGCAACCTTGTTTCCATAGGAAACCAGGCTAAAAAGAGTCTGATAGAAGTCAGCATTATCTTCTGCCAAAAAAAATCCCCTCCCAATTTGTACGCTGTAGACCCATAACATGGTTGAGGATATTCTGAAGCAGTTACTTTTAAGGAAGATATTATGCCTAAGCACACATGTGGCAATGCCTAATAGTCACCTTCTGTTAGAAAGAAGCTTTTCACCTGAGCAGGTGTAGACAGGAGTCATTCAACTACTGAGAGCCTTCTCTGCCCAAACCTTCCCATGCTGTCTCCTATGGGTGAGGGCTATTATCCTGTTCCATGCATCTGTGAGGAGAAAAAGTAGATGAAGGAAGAGAGAAGAGCACTACAGAAAGGTAAAACATTGTTTTACCTGCTGCTGGAGATCCAGATAAGTCTTTTCTTCTGCCTGCACTCTGCCTCTCTGCTTAAAGCTTCATTTCTCTACAGGTGTGCAGGGAACATTGTGAAACTAATTGGAAGTACACTATGAGAGAAATTGGAGGTACGATCTTCCAGTTGTATGTCGCATCAAGAAGAAGCCTTGCTTGTAGAATTTAACTGATATATGACAAAGTGAAAGAAAGAATATTCGGCTAAATTGTAAAAGAACTATCAAAACCCAGCAACCTGTAGAGATACATGATTTAGAAAACAGGAATATTTAAGAATAGTTTCACCTGAAAAGAATATTGTATGCAAACCACTATTGAAACATTTAAAAGTATGACTTAACATATCTCAGAAAATATTAAATTGTCAGGACAAAAAAATACCACTATTTCAATTACAAAAGTGAAACTGGATTAAAAAGCAGTCAGAGTCTATTCACCAAGTACAACTAAATCAATAAATAAGAATAGCGTAACTTGAACAGTGCAAAATTTGAAGAATTTTGGCATGGCAGACTTGTCAGAAACGTGACTAAGTGTCTGCTAATTTGTTCTGTATGCTAAAATATTTAAGGCATACAACAAAAGAAAATATGTCAGCTCTGGACTACTCATGAATTATAGAGCCTCTGGGGTAAGTGGTTACCTAACTCTCTCAATAATAACATACACTGTATGTCCAGTACATGTAACAGGCAAGGTGTATATATATACCAGCTTACTACCTTCACAAATATGTGCAAACTAAAGGCTCAGTCAATAGAAAACATCTGTATATTTTTAGAAATCCAAATAATGATTACTTATATAGTAATATATTCGGGAGGGTAAAGTTCTGGGAATGACCTGGTACATGTGGGTGAAAACTCCCTTAAACTGAGTGCAGCTATAGATAATCCATGTCATTTGTACTAGGTATACAGAATGCAGTAAGTTGTTTAAGGATTAAGCATCAAGCCTTAAGTTAGTTACGTCAGCTCCCTCTGTAGTCAGTGCAGAGAAAGGGGCATCCCCAGAGTGTGGTTCATCCCATGCTAAGTATATGACTGGCATAAAAGTGGAGAAAAATGAAGAAAAGAAATACTCTCTGTCGGAAGATAAGGAGTGTTTAAAAAAATTGTCATTGATCTTAATCAAAGTGTGTCTTTCACCTTTAGAGCAGCACTTCGGACACATGCTGATTTTTGTTGCAACGCTTGCAGTATGTGACATACAAGCATGTTAAGATGTGTTTAGGCAGTGGCATAGGAACTGTGCCAGGTGAGGATTTTTTTTTTCTACAGCATTATGCAGAGGGGCCGAGGTTACAACAAGATGCAGGTAAGATGTATCATTCCCTCCAGTTTGCTCAGAGATACTTTGATTTGCTTATTGAGTTCTAAAAATCCTTTTTTCTCTATTACTATTTAATCAGGCTTAGTACTAGCAAGTGTATTCGATAGCAGTTTTACCATCTGAGGAGCAGACTCTGATTGCAGATTCCCAGAGTAATGTATCCAAGATATGGTGTTATGACAACTGCCATTTTTATTTCATTGATTGAGGACAGTAATGAGGTCAAAATCATACATCTAAAACTGGTTCATTTAAGCATCTAATGAGCTGTGTGATATGAAAGCTTTTTTTCATGTCTTATAGTATAGGCACATGCTGTGCTGTAGGAAAAGCACAGAAAAGCAAAACCTCCGAAAGAAGTACATAATTTCTGAAGGCTACAGAAACGGTAAGATCACAGTAATATGTTTTGAATTTGTTAATCATTCTAATAGCTTAAAGGAAATCTATGGTTGATTAAGGAGTTGCAGATCAGTAACTTGAGGCTGCAATGCCACGTTGGCTTGCAGCCAGGAATTATTTCCCATTGCCACCGGAGAAAGGCACGTACACTGAAACACATGTTTATGGAATTTGTTGCTGCCCACGGCTTGCACTGTGTACGGTCAGGGGTCCACTGTGTGAAGACCTGTGGAGATGTGGATCAGGAGAGAGATGCTGATAAGAGTTGTAGTCTAATTTAAGATGCGGTTGAAGAGGTAGGAAATACTCCTAGAAGGACAACTGAGAGCAGGAGGCTTCCAGTAGTGGCTGAACAAAGCAATGGAAACTAGCCCTGCGCGGCAGTCTCATATGCATGTTTTTATTTGTTTATTTATCAGTATTCTTATGCCATTTCAATTATTTTTCAAAGTTTACTGTAAAATCATAGGCGCTTACTTGTTTGTATCCATTAACAGACAAGTGTTCACATACCAAATTCATATGTATGTGACTTCTCAGGTATATCACTCATCTTTTACAGGACTGCATTTCTTTGGGTTGCTGTTTCTAATGGGCTGGCATACCAGCTATCAACACCGTAATGTGTTCACTTTAGACTGTAGTACTTTGCAGTAGAACAACAGATGTTTGTTACTGTTTTAAGAGCTTATCTTAAAACAGCTCTTCTTGCGGTACCTTGCTTCAAAGCACTGAACCTATGGGGTGGAAAACAGTCTGTGAAATTAATCACAGCTAAAAGAGTTGCAATTCAGCTTTATTGTGTAATCTAAAAGCAGAAAATATTTTTTAAAGACAAAACTATTTTTTTTTCATTCTGCATTTATTCATGCAATATAATGGCCACCCAGGAAAGTCTGGTTTACTAGTCCCAACATACTGATGGGATGAACAACATGACCAGAAATTAATTTTAATTTATTTTATTTAGTTGACAGTAGTTTCTTTCTATCTGAAAAGTTTGTACTGAACTTCCAGTCTTATTAGTTATAATAAGAATTAAAAAAAACCAAAAACACTCCCAAACCCCCAGGCTTGAGATTTCTCCAAGTCATAACACTGTTAATGTCACATCCACCCATACTTGTCTATTATTAAAATTATTTCATATGTTTTTAAACATAGTATTTTATTCTGTATTATCTTCTCTTCCTCTTACTGTTTCTCTCTGTCTTCTAGGGAGATCACAATGTCCTTATACTACATTTTTTCTATCAGGTGTACCTGACATTTTTCTTTCTCAGTAACTCATCTCCATGCCTTTTTTTCTTTTCTTTTTTTTTTTTTTTTTTTTTGAAATGTATTTCAGGTAGCTATTTTCAACATATGTTGTTTTCCTCTCAAATGCCAGTTGTAGTGTGGAGATCAAATTAAAAAACATTTAAATTAATTCTTGTTGATGAGTGAAGGACAACAGCTCTTTCCCTCATGAATTTTCTTTGGATAATATACTGTAATGCAGAATATGTTAACTGTTTCAGCACTGAGATTCAAAACAATTATATTATGTTCCCATCCTGAAACCTGCTTTTTACATTTAAAAAAATTCCTGTTAAGTCAATGCCACATTGAGTGGATTTAAATCTTCAGAGATGTCTCCTGAAAGACTACCTTCCAGTGTAGGGCCAGGCCGTCACTGCTGTTTGTGTTATACTTGCCTCTCGCTGATATTCATGGGACCACAAGTAATAAGGCACTGGAAGATTTCAGTCCTTAGGGAGCACACCAGCCGTTATTGTAAGATCATTCTAGTTATTTCAGCCTCTTCCAGTGGTTTCTTTGGGTCAAAGTTACCAGCCTGACCTGCCACAGAGGCCAAGCAGCAGTCATCCCCTTCCCCACTCATCAGGAGATGCTGGATACAGGGCAACGGAAAAGGGAGCAGCCAGCACCATTGCAACAGAAAGCTACAAGACCAGAAAAAGCCTTTGAATTTTGGTGGTGGCTCTCTTTTCCCATTGCCCTTTTTTCTTTTTAAAAACTTGTTAATAGTTTAAGTTCATTCTCATCTCTATCTTTGGCTTTCCATGCCTGGAAAAGGAGAGGGAAAATTAAGACTGTTTTGAGCCACCTTCCCTCCAGGCCTGAGAAGAGGACCAGGATGAGTATGGATGAAGATGGATGTGCTGTGTATGGATGCAGAACTACTCAGGAAGCCCCCATGCATCAGCTACTCACTTTCTTCCTTACCTACCTAATTCAAGGCACTCCGTCCTTGCCCAATATGTTTAATGTTCCTCCTCATCCACTACTTCTTTTACCCAGTCTTCCCACTCTTTTCTCCACCTTTTTCTTTAGTTGTGGTTTCCATTAATAAGCTGTACATGTTGACAGACCTTTCTTCTCTCCTACACCTCTCCCCAGTTTACCAGGTCCATGTCAGCTTTTCTGTAGACTTTCCACCCCAATATATGTTCCATTCCAAGCTGAAAGTTGGGCCCAGCAACAGATACTTGGGTTTTTCTTATAGTGTCAGGCATCACTCGCATTTCTGAGAGGCTGGTAAGCGAGAAGGTATACCGCAGGGGATCACAGAATCATAGAACAGTTTGGGTTGGAAGGGACCTTTAGAGGTCACATTGTCCAACGCCCCCTGCAGTGAGCGGGGTCAGCTTCAACTAGATCAGGTTGCTCAGAGCCCCGTCCAAGCTCACCTTCAATGTTTCTAGGGATGGGGCATCTACCACCTCTCTGGGCAACCTGTTCCAGTGTTTCACCACCCTCATTGTAAAAATTTCTTCCTTGCACCTAGTTGGAATCTACCCTCCTTTAGTTTAAAACCATGACCTCTTGTCCTGTCACAACAGGCCCTACTAATGCCCTGTTTACCCATGCTAGCCTTGAACCAGGTCACATTCAGGTACTGAGGGATTTCTTGAAGCATCTAGTTGCCAAATTCATATCCACAGTGTATGTCAGGAGAGAATTCTTCCAGAGGAGTTTGCATTTTGTTCAGAGTCAGTACTTTTTTTTGAGGAACCACAAAAAGCAGCTTTGTTTACACATTTCAGTTTGCTGCTCCGGAGTGTGAAGTGACAAGTTATCTGATGAGACTGAAGAAGGAATTTGTAATGCTTTGGCAAAGCAAATCTTTTCGTGCCTTTCCCTGTCTACTTTCAGTCTGGAATAGAATATCTGAACAATTTTTGCATACTTAAACAACAAACCTCAACCAGATAACAGGTGAAAGATTTTTTTGGCTGAAAAATTATAGGAAAAATTTGATATTCTTGAAAGTAGGGAATGTCGTAGAAAATTTTGAGCAATAGAAGTGCTGAAAATTCCCATTTCCTGTAAATAGCTTCAAGGTTTTGCTTTTAGCAGTGTCTCCAGAAATAATGAGAAATAGTGCAGAAGATTAATCACAGTGCCATTATTGCAATGCTGATTATAATTGGATACACATTATAATAGCTTCACACTGTGATTAGCTGTTCAGATTAGGATTATTGCTGGTTTAGAGTTTCTGAATTTTACAAAGGTTTACCATGGTAGTTAGTTGCTCTCTGTGACAGATTTTTTTTATAGCTTTACCAAGATTTAACAGGGAGAAGTGAAACAAATGTTCTTCCTTTATGCAGACTGCTGTTATTTGATATTCTGTTTATATGCTTGTAATACTGTCAGAGTAGTAGACCAAGAAAAAAAATCTTTTCTATTTTACATTTTAAAACATTCGTAAAATTTCTTCATGCCAAATCCATCTTAATAATACTATGTACAGGGCATAACAAGGCTATTACAAGGCTACTGTTAGTGAATAGTCCAGCTTCCAGCTCCATTGAACTCACTTTTATCATGTGGATATGCATATAAATTGGTACTAGAAGAATCTTTCCTGTTTTCTAGGAACTGCTGGAGAGAGAGAGGAAATGAGGGAGATGGACAGACAGGTGGACATACAGGTGGCTCTAATATTGCACAATTTGTGTTTGATAGTCACGTACTGTCCAGCATAGATCCGGGATATAATTTTTTAATGTATTCAGCATAATACAGAGTAGATGCTGTTTAATACATATGGAAATGCTTTTTATGTGCTTTCCTCAGATGTTTTCTTGTGGAATTTTAATTTAGTTATTCATAATCCCCTGAGTTCTTTAGAAACCAGTATATTTTCAGCTACCATTAATCTCCACCAGTTTGTCTTCAGATTCCTCTGTTTTTCAAGGGAAGTCCAAAATCCCAGCATAAAGTTTAACAGCCTCATCAAAAAACTAGTACTGTACAATACAATTAATTTTTACATAGAGACATCTCCACCAAATTGATACTTCATATGAAAAAAGTATAATAAACTAGTAATTCTTTAGTGAGAAGACACCATGTTTCTCATGCAGAAACACTTTTGAACAAAAATACAGCCCTTCAAAGAGTTTTTGTTATTAATAGTTAGTTGTAATTTAGAGGAATATAGGGAATGCATATGGGGAGGAAAGAGAATTTTAATTGTTAGCTAAAACCACTGTATTACTAGATTATGCCTCCTGAATAATCATGTCTAGTATCTACCACGGTCAGAACATCTTGCAGTTCCTTTTTAAAATTTTCTCAATCATATTTTAAAAATAATAAGCATGTTTTGCCCAGTCATGGTTTTTATCCTTCTTGCTTACCCCATTCACCCATGCACAGTACCATTGTCACTTCATCTCACATGGGTATTGGGCAAAAGTATTCCAGACATTGCAAAATAGCACAGCCTCTTTTCTCTTGATTTTCTGTATTTCTGCCCCATATACTCCTAGTATAGTGTTGTACTCTTGTTTTTTTTGTTCCTTCATCATCTTGTTGGTACCTCCTAATCTTTTGTCTTCTGAGCTGGATTTCATAATGTCTAATCTGAGTCACCAAAAAGGTGAGCATCCAGTCTAAAATAGTTGAAGTGGAGAGAAAAAGACAGGCATCTAGTGTGTGTGATTCATCCCACCTAAGATACCAATTTTAGTTCAATATGAATCATGAGCTAAAGATACTCTCCACTAACTGCAGAGAAATCCTCAATGACTAGCGTAGAGTAGACATCTTTCAGTTTTCTGAACTGGGTAAATTGAACGTTATAGTCTGTGATCACTTGTACACAAAGAATTTTTCTTGCTTCTCCTGGTAACAAAGACAGTTCCCTTGTGTAAGGAGGCAATAGATATGCTTGTGTAAAGTATACTGCCAAGGAAAAAGCTATGCAAGAGCCAGAGGATCATGCCTTTATTCTTGCGTCTCTCTTCCCTTTTCACAAGGCCATGTGACACCAGCTATGCTGGAATTGTCAGCTCACTGAAAACACAATTACTGACAGATTTTGAAGTAGCACACTACTGCTCTAATAAAATGAATTCTTCTGTCTATACGGTTTCCCTCCAGTATTAGTCTTGGGATAAAGTGGTGGATTTAACCTAAAATGGCAGCCTGCAAAGCACTACCTGGGAGGATGGAATACTGATCTCAGCAAAACCGAGACAGCAAACTTCTTACTATGAGAGCTGTGAAAAAATACCAAAAAGAAGTTGTATTAGTAAAGTGGAAAGCATAGTTGATGCTTCTTGGTATGCACATTCTGCATAACTGAATTTATTAAAAACAATCTACATCTAGAACTCCTCAATGGTTGTCACATTTTTCAAATTTTTCAGACTTAGTGATACCTCGTGTTGCAGAAACATTGATGAAGTAAAAGTTTAATTTTTCCTAATGCTTTATATAGTATTACCAACCACAAATATAGTTTAAAATATCTTTTAAACTTAAATAATTGTTAGAGTGTTTAAAATAATTTTTTAACATCGATAACTATTGAATAAATTACTGATGACCTTTTTTTTTTCCTACTCTTGGAGAGCTCATTCTTGTCTTTATGAGCCTGGCAGCTTGCTTAAACATTGCCAGATGATTAACTAACTTCCCAATTCAAATCAGCATTTGATGGTTAAATGCTACACTGATAACCAGTTTTAATGTGAAATGACCTTGCAGTTTTTATACATAAAACACCTTTCTTTGTACCTGATGATGACATTATAAAGTATTGCTATTGAAAGCTGGGATATTTTAGAATTTGGGGAGAAGCAAGAGTTTTTATCTTAGTATTTGAAATATTCATTAGATGTAGCAAGAATTTTCTGTTGAATAATCCCCAACCATAAACATTCTTCATAATATTTGAGGTGTGAAGACTACAGAGACTTTATGATACACACCAACAGGAATTACAGAGGGCAAAGTTGAAGTCAGTGACTACTTTTGTGTTGTGGGATGTATTAGTACAGATAAAAACTATAAGTACTGTAAGGTTTGAATATAGAATATCATTATTTTGGGCGATATGATGTACAGGTTATCTAAAAGTTGTACACATACAGATGACTACATATTAAATACCAGTTAGCCTTAGAGAAGCTCATGATAAGGTAAATTCAGAAAAGAAAACAGTAGAATTCTCATTTTTAAGCTGGCTTTCTTGTCATTACATTTGTTATCACTTTTACCACTTACAAGGGTCATCTTACTTCTGGCATAGCAACCAAAAAAAGTCCTCTTTATCCTGTAGTAGCAAGAGATAATTATGTCATTCCCAGATTAAAATGGTTCCTTATCTATGCTATGCTAAATTTCCACAGGTTTGCAAATACTTGGAGACAAGCACACAGTTTAAAGAAACCATAGCTATGTTTCTTGAATCTTTTATGCTCAGATGATGGCAGGAGATCAAGACACCAAAGCTTCATGACTATTGCCTGTCAAACAAGCTATAGGAACTGATGATGACACTGTAACCATAGTCATCTCCACTGGTGAAGCAAAATACACAAGCTTAAACCAGGGGCACTCAACCTTTCTATCTGGGTGGACAATGCTTGTTATAGGCCCCTAGTGACTTCTGTCAAGAAGCAGCCATTAGGTGAACAACGTCAGTAGAAACTGGGACAGAAGGCAGCTGATGTGCTGGAGGTGTCCTGATGGCCATAACACATGGTAAATTTTTTGATAAACAAAGTGTTTGCTTAAATCCCCTTGGAGTAGATAGTGTCAACTTTAGCTTTTAAGTTTGATGTCTGAGTAAATTAATTTCCTCTGACTTCCCAGAATTTTGCAGATGCCAGCTTCTACTGCCAGACTTTTTAACGTGGTGTATTTTTCTGTTCACTGAAATAAACGGTGAAAAGAGTCATGCAAACCTTAGTCGTATTAGCATAGGTAAAATGTGATGGCATGAGTTTCAGCGTGTGCTGTGTGAGGCCAGTGGGATGTCTACCTGCTGGGCTTTCCTGCCAGTGCTGATCTCATGGTTACCATTTCTTCACTGCTATTGCTACAGTGTCACCTGGATTAAAGCTAATGCGAGCACTCCTGTCCTGATTGTAAGCACAGCTGTGCACGCTGTGTACAAATGCTCTGATCCTCGTCGTGGGTCATCAGCTTGTCTTTCATAGTACCGTGGTGGGGAGAATCATATTAGTATCCAGATAGTTGGTATTCATAGGATGTGATCATAAACTGCTTTCCAGTTTCTGCATCAGAAATGATTTAACTTTTATGCACATTTAGAACTTCTTGTTACAACTGACCTTTGCGATATGTAATTAAAATGTTGTGCCTCTACCTGGGTTTGTTTGGTTTTTTTTAAATTTCTTTTCAAAGTCCTAATTCCTTGTATTCTTAGAAAAAAGAACCAGTATGTTGTATGTACTAGTGATGTTTTTTAATTGTCATTACTTTCATTTTAGACCATGTCCTTAACATTTCTTATTCAATATTGCTGTTTCATGGAAATGTGAGAGCACTCATACTTAGAATAATCAGCCACTCAGTCATCACTCATGTTACACACAGTAAAAGAACTTGATTCATTTGACTCTGTTTTTTTTTCTTAACCCATTTGAGCCGTTGGGTGAAGCTAGGACCTCCATAAAGATATGTTGCATGTCTTTTTAGAAAGAAGAATATTCAAGTTCTGTTTGGACTTCTTTTTTTTTAAAGAGAAAAATGTGAATATAACCATGCAAATAGAAATGGTTTTTGTTTGCTTAAAAGGCCAAAGTGTTGGGTGTTTTGGATCATCTAGAGTGTCTGCCCAGGAGACAGAGTGTGTTCCCAGGACACCTGTTTGAGACAGTTTAAAGACTAACAGAGCTGAAGATTAATACCCTACTCACACAGAAACAAACCTATGGACATTGGAATAAATGCACATGGTATTTGTTTGTGGTTTGCCACCGGTGGATGAGCAGGCAAATTACTAGAACGTGTGATATGGAACTGAGGGACACATAGAGAAATATAATATAGTGGAGAACATCCAGTATGACTTTTGTGGAAGGAACTTATGTCATTGTCTGCTAAAAGTCTTCTGAAAGAAGTAAAGGAGCATATGGACCAAGATGCATCTAGTTAATATAGTCTGCCTGGATTTACACAAATATTTCAACAAGATTCCTTACCAAGTCTTTAATAAGAAATTAAGCTTCCGTGGAACAAAAGGGAAGATCTTTCCATAGCTCTATGTTTCAGGATAGGAAGGAGGAAGAACAATAATTAAATCAAAGAATAAAAATGCTCAATATTTGCAATAGTGGAATTCCACAGCTATTTATGCCAATATAGTGAGGTGCCAAAGTTTTCCAGTTAAACTGAACTATTCAGGGTGGTATAGTCAGAAGTGAACTCAGGTTTTAAGATACTGACTAAGTAGGTGATAAAACAGGAAATGAAATTCAGTAATGATATATCCAAAGATAGGCATGCTGGGGAAATCCATTCTTACCCATTCATGTATTGGGACTGTCTCTAAACGAGCTGTTAAAACTGTGAAAATGCATTTTCAAGCTTGGTGGTTCTATAAAACATTGGAAAGGGATGACAGGCTAGATCATAGGTGTGGAGTGGTGTCTGGGCAAGGAGATCTAACTTGACTAAGGCTTCAGTAAGAAAAAAGAAGTGACTACAGGCAGATAAGTTAAAAGCATATAAAATCATGCTGGGGTTAAGTAGAAAAATGATTATTCACTTTTTTGCGTAAGTTTCATGGATCATTAAATCAAATTATCAGGTAGCAGATATAAAATGAGGAAAAAGAAATATTTTTCATGCAGTCCCTGATAAATTAATGGATTTAATTTCCACAGGAATTCATGGATTTAATTTCCATAGGAAGTTCTGGAGTCCAAAAATACACAGAGGATCAAAGAGTGATTGAATTCATGGAAGATGCCCACAAGGAGTGTCAAACCCTAAGATGCAAATCTAGTTTACAAAGTCCTGAAATCACACATTTGTGGGAACTGGGGGCAGATGTTGTGGAAGGCTTACTGTGGGATTTAGTAGATCTGTAATGATGGTTATATTCATTATACTGTTTAGAGACAGGATACCTTGAAGGATCTTTGTTCTGGCTCAGTACTCTTGCTCATACAATCTTCCAGCCTCATCTAGCTGCTTGTATTCCATGCTTTTAAAATATGTGATAACCCTTGGGTACCAGATCAGACCCAGTGTCCACCTGCCCCAATCTCTTGTGTCAAACAAAGCCCAGCAGGGAGCGTTTAGAGAAGGGTTTAAGGTTTGCACCAGCACACAGTTTTGCTTCCACTCCTATACACTCTACCGCCTGCAGACTGTGGCTTTGAGATTTTCTAAACAGTAACTTTTACCATTTTTTTTAAATAGCTACTGTTGGGTTTTCTCAATCTAAATGCATGAAATTGTTTTTGAGCTTACACTTCTAGCATCTAAAACCTGCTTTTGCAATAAATTTCAACATTGCCCAGATGCTGTGAGAACTACCTTCTTTTTCCTGTTGTGGGTGAATAACCTGGTCATTTAATTTGATATCCCTCTACTACTTGTACTGTAGCACGTAGTTCTTCAGGTACATTGTTTCCTTTTCACCATCTCTATAATGGTATTGATTTTACATTTTTCTTTTCCAGTTAAGTGACTTTATTTATCTGATCTCCTCTCAAACAGAAGCTGATCCATACCTTGGCTTATCTTTGCCATCTCCATCTTTGCTGTACATTCCTTAGTCCTTTTGTACCTTCAGAGGCACTTCAGACAGACCTTGTGATGGGTTAATATTAGACAAGTTTTTGCAACACTAGTAACGAATAAAGAAAAGTCTCACAATGCATCTTGTATCACTTGCAGGCAGGCCCATGGCCTTCACTAGGAGCTCTTCCAGAGCAAAGTAACTAAGCAATGTAAGTTAAGCAATGTAAAAATGCAAAGATGTCTTTCGCTACTCTGGGCACAGATAAACCGCTACATATACAGTGCTGTCATCATGCTGAGCTTTGCATCAACAGCAACAGAGACAAATGCAGGAGTAGAATACAAACAGCCTAACTGTCTTCATGAAAACAAAAATTTTTTTGTTCCAATTTTTGCAGTTACTTCTGTTAATATAATTATCATGATTTGAAATGTAAAATGCATGTACAGGTCGGTGGAGATAAGGGACAAAGAGTGTTCTCTTCTTTTGCATTCGGCAGTGTACTGGCCAGGCATGGTTTCAGATTTTAGCAAGGTACAAGGATAGCTGGTTTGAGTCCCATAGACAGAAAGGTAACAGCTTCCAGTGCAGCTGAAGAAGCATCTCGTCTGCTCTTCTTCTTGTACCTGCTCAGGGGTGTCATGGGGAAGGTTACTGAGATCCCTTCTCCAGTCCATGGCAAACTCCTGCTTGTTGAAGCAAATCATGGTAGAACTGAGACCATAAATTCAGTGTTTTCAGTCTTATGTTATAACCTATATTAGGTCTTCTATCATACCTGAGCTGGGATTAACCTTGGACAGCCTGAAGGATAATGATGTTCTTATGTTTCCAGTTCTCATCTGCATTGTTAGCTGTATTTATCTTTATGCAAAAGTATTTTTCTTTCCTCATGTTTTTATGCCTTCAGAACAGTATCTATCATGAAAAAAAAATCTCTTGCTTTAAACTTTGCAGCATCCTTTGCACTCTAATTTATCATCTTCAAATCCATTACAAGATTTGTAAAATCCTTCATTGCAACATTAATCTTTTCATGGTTTCTTATATCTGATTTATACTTCTTTATATTTTTGTGTTTTCTTAGGTTGTAGGTTTGGGATCTATACAATATGGTAAAAAGATATAAATCAGAATCCCATAATTATGAAATTGTACTAAAAACAACTTTAGTGTTTGTAGTGGGTCTTTTTTAGACATGCTTTTTAACATTGTAGGGTTTTTTCCTTATAATAACAGTGGTTCTTTTTTCAGATGAAAGATAATGATGTTTAAATGGTTATGTAAGGAAAATCTTAATAATTTAAGACTTCTGATGACACTGTATAAGCCTAAACCACTGATGATACTTCATGATCTGTTTGAAGTATATTTTACATTTGCACTCTGCAGATTTGCCATATTTATGTAACAGAATAAAAATAATGTATATGAGTGGAAGTTTAAGGTTTGCAGACAAGGCTCTTCCCTTAATTACGATCCTTTTTTATTTAGATACTCATAAGAATTCAGATAATTCAAATATTCAGTCACCTGAACCACATAAAAGAGAAAGACTGAACTTCCTCTGTTAGACCATTGGCTCCAGAGCAGGTTTCCTGACCGACTTAAAACGTTGCTTTTGTGTTTTGGCTCTCAAATGCTGCAATGCTTCTTCTTTTCATTTTTATCCTTTGAGGCGGAAAAGACATATAGGGTGTATAAGGCATAGTGGAAAACAGTCATTTTGATCTGTTTGGGAAAGAGTTAAATATCTCTTGACACCAAAAGTGAGTGTTTCCTTAAAGGCACCTTTTCCCATATGTGTATTTTTACAGTAATAAATAAATTCAGTTTTGATATTATAAATTATTAGTCAAGATAAGATTATAAAATTTTAAATTAGTTATTTTGTGGCATATCATAATTTATTTTCAACAAATTACTGTGAGTATTTTTATATAGGCATAGCATACTTCCTAAAAATGTACTCTAATTATATGCTAGGCTAAATTTGGGGTTTTTTGCATAAATAATTCCACTTATAGAAAATTTATATATTACTGTAAAATTGAACTTTTTTTCTTTTACACTTGATTTACTACATTTACTCAAACTTACTAGGTACTTTATACATGTAATTAAACAGTATTTTTTTTAATGTGTGCAATTTAAGCAAAAAGCTAGAATAATTCCCAATCCATGTATCCCCTTTGGTAAATTTGTACAAATATTATTCTTTAAAGCATAAATTACAACCCTGAAAAAATAAGATGGTTTCTTCAGTTTTTCAAAAGATTTCAAACCTGATAATATATAGGTGCTATTGCTTTAAATAGTGTTATCTGCGAAAGGTGAACAAGTATAATGCAAGAAATCTAGTGTCAAGACTGATGCCCTATATTTATAGCTTTGTGATACTTTCTATTTAATTATGTGAAAATGTACTTTTTCTCAGAGGTTGTACTGATGTTCCAGGAATTTAGACTGCATTCTTTAAGAAGCAATTATTGTGAAAGTATCAACCCGTTGCACTGGTCCATCCTGTGCTGACCCTTCTACTTATTTTTACCTCAGACTCAATTTGACCTGAACAACACAAAACAGATTTTATAACATGATTAAGAGGAAATGACACTGGGGGAGGGGGAGGATTATATTACCCGGAGTGGTACCAAGGTAAAAAACCACACTTCTGGTATTTCTTTCCTTTTTCTCTCCCATTAGCTTTCACTGCTTCATGATTTGTGTCTCGCAGTTTCCAAACAAACCAACAAACAAACACTCCCCCCCCGCCCAAACCCCTAACAAGAAAAACAAAAAAGCACCTGTAACTGCAAGTTCCATTACTTTCATTGTGTACTACAATAAACGTAATTATTGGTTACAGTTAATGCTTTTAGGCAGTAGACAGTGATCTGCCAGCATCACTGTTGGTTTGATGTAAGGCTGGGAACACAACTGTTACTTTGAATAAGTGGCGGGAAATTAAAAACTTCCCTTTCATAACTTTAATCTTTGTGAACTCTACGGAAGGAATTTGACCTCTAAAAACCCCCTTGTTTGGATTGGTTATATAAAAATAAACACCGATTTTCTTGAACTGCTTAAAGTCATTGCAGCTTTTCCTTTTTCTCAACTGCAAAAAAACCCACACTTGTTGAAACAGGCATTGGACTTTGTGCACTGGATTTCAAGGTGTCATGCTGAGCAAAATGGTGTACCAAAGTGCAGGGCCAAGATGATGTCTCAATGGCTGGTCTGATAAGGTTGGGATGGCTTCCACATAGGGAAGAAACTGAAGCCCACTAGAGGGCTCACAAATATTTGAAGACACTGAGTTTTCCTGAACTGCCTATTCTTTCCTGCGGGACTTGACAGTGGGCCTGGAAAACAGCTGCTAGCATCTGGAATATAACTGTAGTAAGCATAAGTAGAAAGGTCTCAAATTGTTTTAAGAGCTACTATCATCTACGAATTCCTAGTACTTTAGGGTATGTACCAAGCCTCTGTAGTACGCTTAGATAAATGATACTCCCTAAGAGTACTTGGGCATATGTGCATTTTCATTTGCCAGGAGCAGTTTAGTTTTCTAGTCTGCCTGTCAGCACATGATTGAAAATTCCGTAAAGTTTGGATTCAGCTTCAGAATAAACACCTCAAAACAAGTATATACTCCTAAGTGTGAACTAGGTGTCCGGGTTGCCCATACAGACAACGCAGTTTTAGGCAAAACAGTCTTGTGGCCAGGAGCACTATTCAGCCTACATTAAAGTTAACACATTTTACGTGATTCAATTGGCTGTAATGGTCCCATGTGAGATGCCCAGCTGGTTTACAGATGCTACTTCAGAAGGTTACAGGCATCCTATCTGCCAGCCCCATTGGACTGGTTTGGATGTGCTGTAAAACCTCAGATAGTGCAAGGCTCCTTTGTAGGCAGCTAAATTAATCAGCTTTGGTCAGCTGAGTAACTCTCAACCTAGGGTAAGTTACAAATATCTAGACCATTATGATTAGCAGAATATCTATCTCAGTATGCATACAGTTTTTAACTAAAGCCAAAGCAATTTTTCTGCCCCTCTATTGCTTTCCACAGAGAATAAACAATACCCGGGCTTAATTTATAGGTATGTTTGCTATATCTATTCATTCACGATGGCTATCCGTAACGCAAGTGCAGTGGGCTCATCAGGACTGACAATATCCTAGTACTCTTGCATTGAATATCAGCATAGTTTGGCTCTCTTGACAAAGAAAGAGTTTATTTTTTGTAACCAGGAAAACCCTGTATATCCTTTGAATAACATTACTTTAAAACCAGTAGTACCAGAATAAGTCAAAGTCATCGATAATCCTCTGCTTCTATCTGAAGAATTAAATGTGAGTGTTTGGAAAAGCTGTAAATGTTGATAAGCATCTAAATCTTGAGAGAGAGAGACATATAATATCTCATACTGAAAGGTGCTACAATACAAATATCAAAGTGAGGCTCAATGAGGCATGATTAGTTTGTTCCAACTGATATTAATGATACTATTTTAATTTTTAAAGCTTTTCTTTACAAGTGGCCTCTGTGTACTTAGGAGGAATCACAGCCTGTGTTCTTAAATATCTTCTCAACGGTTTCTTGAGGAAGAAAAGGATTTCCAAGCCTTGAAAAAGCATTTGGAAGCACATAGCTCAAACTAGAATTAATTCAGGGTAATCCTCCTTCCTTTATTACGCAGCAGGTCAGATTAGAGGATCGCAGAGGTCTTTATGGCTTTATAATCTCTGATTAACTTATTAATTTTTAACTGTGTGCTTTGTTCCATTTCTTTGCAGCAATACATGTAAACGTGTCTTTGGAGCAGGTGGAGCCAAAGCAAGGGGTTAAAATTAGGCAGATGTTGAAGTGCTTTGCAGGCTGGAGCTTGAGTCCTGACATCCTGAGTTCTTTTTGTCTTTCAGAATGTTTGTGGTGAAATGTCTTTTTTTGACATGGTGGTCTTCATGCCTTCTGCTTTTTTTTTCTTTTTTTTAAAAAACAAAAGGTAAAACCATTAAGGTTATAGTACTTTTTCTTTGCCTAAAGAAACAATTTTATTAATTAAGATGTGCATTAAAGTGAGTTTTATTTAGATGGAATAATCTCCCTTTCCCGGGTTTGTTTTTTTTTAATTTTACATTGTTAGACAAAATACATATATGACCCATAGAAATATTTTAAATTCAATTTTTCTTGCTGTGGAGATACATTAAGATAATGTAATGATGGAAAATTAACATAATCAACCTGAATTCTGTACTTCAGGGTCTCAAGTAAATCTATGAACAGTTATAACACAACTAAATAATACATCTTACATTTTTAATAACCTGCTAAAGTTTTGAAAAGTAATAAAACTGAGCATATTAGATTTATATAATTCTTAGTCAATTAATTAAACATCAACAGTAACAATGAACTTAAATATCCTGACCCCTGAAGAATATATCTGACAGTAGTAACAAGAAGTCGCTGTCTTACAAAGTGCAGCTAATTCTCCAGGTGCGTATTGGGGTCATTACTTCCATTACAAAGTGCCCGTGCCAGCTAAAATCGATAAATCCGTAGCAGTGTGGTACACCTTGAAAAGTATTGCAAAGAGAAATAATAAATACATATGCCTGCAATAAAAAGGATCTACGTCTTTCTGTAGGAAGGATTCATCTTTCCATCTCTCATCCCTGCTCCGTTTGGTACTGTAGTTTACGTCCCTCCGAATGTTTCTATTACAAGTAGAGTTGCAAACATAATTCATAGGCAATGATATTATCAACAAATTTCTTTCCATTTGCAAAGTTCCTGTCAAGTTTTCTTGTATTGATTTGTTATTCATACACCCAGTACTTCCAATAACATTTTCGCATGCTGTTGTCATCAGTCTTCAGGAGTCTCAGATGTGTTGGGTTTACTAGTTCTTTTCAGTTTTTAGCTGCCATTCTCAGCGCTGCCAGTTTTTCAGTTACTCAGATGCTGTGAGTTTTGCTGGTAGGATGGCTGCATCTATTCTGTTTCACTGGTGAAATACACCCTTTCTGCCTGACTTTGTAATTTTTGCCATCCTAGAATTCCCTCACAGTCCTTTCTTTCTTCTCCATAGGTGTCCCTTGTGTGTTTTCCTGCCGTGCCTTTTCTTTCTCCCATGTTTTCATTCCACTTCATCCCTTCTACTTGCCACAGTCTTTCCTGAAACCTCATTTTCCTCCTTGCTTGTTGCATAGTTTCTCTTCTGTGTACCATTTTGCTCTCTGCATAATTATCAAGGTTTAAAGTGTTTTGCCACAGACAGCTGTAAGTGTTGACTAAAAAACTGTAAAATAAAAACCATACCAACAGATGACCAGCAAGAGAATTACTAGAATTTATATAAAAGTGTGGGTAATTCCAGATGGCAGGCTGATTTGGAAAACCACCCTGTGAGAGTCTTAAGACATTATGGTAATGAATAGTTTTTGAGGTCCTGTTTCTCCTTGTACGAGCAAGTTTTAAGTTTTGAGCTGGCAAGCTGTATAATTGTCAACTGAGATGTTATTTAGGACTATGCATGGGCAGCCACGGGAAAAAGAAAGCATAAAAGCAGCAAGAGAGTTTGTCCTGGTCTGTCCATGCCTCTACCTTTTGGCAAAGTTACACTTTTACAGCCTGGTGGTAATGTTGATTTGCGGTTCTTAGCAAGTGTACGTTAGCTGTCCAAAAGTCTACAGCAGAGTTAGGGTTGCCAAGGGCACTTTCAGCTCTTGAGTTCAATTACTTTAAATTCCCATACAATATAGTAGTGCATTTTAAAGCACCAGAAAGTGATGAATTAAAGTAATGCTGACTTCAAATTATGCAAAACACTTGCAGGTATGCCACAAAATATTCCAACACCACCCTCCTGAATCAGGCAGTAGTTACTGGGAACAGTAATAATTGTACAGTAGCAATGGAATTACTTGTGTTGCATGCCAAGCATTTGAATTACAGCATCTGCCGTGGTGCTCCATCTTCCATTCATGATATTAAATGCAAATGTACTGAATAGTGGGGGATTGGTTGAAAGAGGTTGTTGGCGTCTTTGTGAATGGTGTATTAAGACCTAGTAGAGGCCTGAAGCTGGGTTTCAGCACCAGTTATTGGCACCTAAATATAGATGTCTGCAAGTAAACTTTGTGAGTAAGGGTGAAATTGGACTCAGTTACCTGAACTTAGGTATCTAATGCTATTTGAGATGTCCTGGCAGATCTGAGGCATGCACATAGGGCTAGTGAATGTGTCTTAGGTCCAGATGGAGGTTGGAACAGCATCTTCAAGAACACTGAGGGCAGAATTTGTTTCCTGAGTGCCATTGAGCTGGTCTAGTGCATCTGCCTGATGGCAAACTAATAAATACTAACAAAGCTTACAGGTCTTCCACAGCTCCTATGTTGTATCTGTGTTGTGTCATCTCCATGCATACGTCAGGGGTATGTTGCAGCTTCTCGAGTGACTTCAGATACCTGTATTGAAGTAACCAATTCTATACAGGACTTTCTGTTTACAACAGTGGGAACTTGTTCATATTTAGACACCTATATGGATCTCAGTGAAGAACTGAACATATCTCACTTTCAGTACTAAGATTCTGTATGACTGAGAAAAAAAGGTGACATTTAGTCATGATGGATAATGAAATAGTGATATGGATGATATGGATCAAGGCAATAAGAACATGTAAATAAATGAACTTTAGGAAAAATACCCTCCTTGTACAAGGGAGAAGTGACGAAGTTTGCAAGGATAAGCTGTTTGATAATTAGTAGATTCAGAGACAGAGTGGAAACCATACTTAAGTGGATTCCTTTTAGCTTGTGCCAAATGCACTCGTCTTGCTTTCACATAATGCTTTCTATTCCCATAATGCTTCTATACTCTTCTATAACATCTTTACAGACCCCATTATTAAAGAGGGCCGAGATGCGGTTAACATTCTTGAATCTTCTTTCTTTGATTTTTTTAGAGATATGGGGATATTTTAGTTCAGATTATGACACTAGCAGGTGATCCTGACTATGCGTGAGCTGGTGAGTTAAGCTTGGCCAGCAGCCAGGTACCCACCCTGGCGTCTTGCCACGGAGGCCACCTCAGCAGCCCCACCACCCAAAACCTTGCCACCTATACCTGAGAGTGTCAGAAACAGTCATTTCCTTTTTGTGCCAATGAAGGAAATATCCATTCTTCCGTTCTACTGCCTGTAGTTGTTTGAAGATTGTTCTGCTGGCCAGAATTAACCCTTTTCCTACTTTTTATTTTTTTTTTTATCTTTACTTATTGTTTGACCTTCCTCTTTTGAGGTGAGGAAGTGGTGTGAGTAAGTAGGGTTTGATGAGCGAAACAAAAGAGAACGGGAAATTAGAGAAACTGACTGAGATGAGATACTATTTGCAAGAATGGAAAGAAGGAGGTCATTGTGACTTACTCTCTTCTTTATACTGTCCTGTGTTGTGCTGGCAGTATGTTCACTAGCAATCAGGAAAAGAAAGGGAAATTTGGGGTTCTTTCCTCTAATCGCAGAGCAACAAAGGATACTCACATGAGCTACTGAAGCAGATACTGAAATAAGAAGGAAATTATGGAAAAATAGTATTTGTTAAGGAGTTCGTTAATGGATGAAACAAAATCTCTCACTTCTTTCTTAGTGTTTGTAGTTCTCCTTTACCAGAATTCCCAGAAACCAAACATGATTTCAAACCTTTATTCATTGATGGGTCTTAGAAACACAGTATTTTTGAAAATCTACTTCTTAATTAAAGCTATGATAATCATATTGGATTCTCAAGAACATAAGAAGTATCTCTAATACAACTACTCTTGAGCCCTGCCTCACAGCATCGGTGTGAGTCATGTCAGGTTCTCATTGAGAGAAGAGTATGATGTTGCTTCATCAGTATTGTTACCAATGTCAGAGTGGAAAATTATGTCTTTTGAAAGAACTTTAAACTTTTGACCTTAAAATCTTGAATTTCAATCTTTTGAATTAAAAAAAAAATGAAAAAACAAATCAATTCCAAGCTACTTTCCAAAATGTGAACACCAAAATTAATGTAACATTTCAGTAATGTTGAAAATATGTTTTAACACATCCAAAAGCAGTATTTGCTGTCTTAGCTGCACCATCCCACTTAAAGTACATGTTTAGTTGGTCATTTACACTAAATTTTAAGTCCTTCTCCACTTCACTGATTTCCATTGAAATTCTTCTGTCATGTGAGTGTAATCTGCATTATCTATTTTAAGATGCAACCTTGAATTTAAGCCTCTGAAATTCACATTGGTCTAGATATTTCACATTAGCAAGGAATCTAAGTTTTCTTGATAGTTGACCTGTTTCTTCATTGCTTTATGTCTCCCACAACTCTGGATTATCTACAAGTGTTTTCTGTACTGATTTTTTACGTAGTAAACACTTATTCTTGTCCAGGAACTACTGCTATGATTTCTGATACTCTGATATATTCCGATATAAACACCCAAGTTGAAAAAACTAAAATAAATAATAGTGAAGTAGAAATTTTTTTTTCAGACAACTAGATTTTCTCTATTTATGGTGTGTCATTTAGGTGTGTTTCTTTAAAAATATTCCTATATTTATGCAGTTTGGCAGTAGAAGTACTTTGTATTTATGTAGAAAATAACTTATGAGAAAAGAATTAAAAACCATAAGACAAATCCAGATTTTTTTTAATCAGCTGTTTAAAATTTGAAATTTCAGATACTTGAATATGTATGCAATGCTGAGAACACTATGTTTTTTACATGTGGGAAAAGGAATAAAAACCTTCAATTTGAATCTAGAGGAAAAAAAAAAACCCACGTGAGTACAGCTATTGTATTTTTGCTTGTTGTGCCTTAAAATATATATTTTCAATTACATCTTTCACTAGAGTATTTCAACATCAGTACATTAGTCATTTATACCAGCTGAGTATATAGCCTTTGTTCTCAGGTGATTGCTGGCATTTTCTCCGTACTTTCAGAGATAATACAGGGAACTTCAGTCATTTACTTTTCACACAAGCAGGATTTTCCCATCAGTAGCTTTACAAGGTTATCTGCTTATACTCCTTCCTCACTTCTTGAACATAATTTTGCTCTTAACGCTAATGTTGAATCTTCTTGTAAGGACTGTCTTCATCTTTTGTTACAGGGGTTTTAAGTAGGGTAATAAAATCTAGTGATGTGGTCATTGTCGTATACTAAAAGCCTAAAGTCAGGCAACTTCTGCCAGAAATGAAATTGGAAGCATTATCAATGATGATGTTTTGTAAGATAAGAACTGTTTAATTATGTTTTATAAGCACTGATGAGAAAGAAGTGTACTTGTTAACTACCATTTCATCCCATTTATTCACTAGACTTCCTCCAGTGTACTGTATACAGGAGCTCCACAGGAAGCTCTCCAAAGACAGTATTTTGAAATTAATTATTGCGATGACTTAGTCTTTTTTGCTTTAGAAAAAAAAACAACAACACTGCTGAGAATCCCTGGACTTCCCAAAGGCACAGTACTGGGAGGTCTTTTGATGCAAGGAGGGTCGCAGGACAATAAGAATGCAGCCTGAACTTTTCCTCGTTTACAAACCCTATAGAAAGAAGAGGATCGGTGAAACTATTGCTTAATCTGCTTGCTGGTCCATCTGAATTGTGTCCCATGAGGGTAATTCCTATGACTCCTTGTTAACAAAGAAGAACTATTTTGTTGGAGTTGATCTTTGTGAATTGGTGGTGCTGCTCTTGGTTTTTTGTTTGTTTGTTTTGTTTTGGTTTTCCCCCTGAAAACACTAGGTCTATTAACTGTTGTTTAGTGAATACCCTTGTTAGCCTCTTTATGGTCTACATTGTAAAGCTTACAACAAAAGGCATAGAATCCTCAGATAATATAAAAATTTTTAGCAGGGATAAAAATCCACTGGGGACTAACAGTAAGTGAAAGCCTTCATTTTTCTTCTTAGAGCTTGATAAGTGGGTTAAATTTTAAATTCTGTCTTCACAAAATATTCCCAATGTGTTAGTTTATACTTCAGAAGTACTCTGCCAGAAGGTCATCTTGTGTTGGCTAAGGAGTAATGATGAGAAAGTAGCAGGGACACAAAAAGAGCTCTTCTCACCTGACTTGAGATGTCTGCGTGGTAGATGAACAGGGCAGTAACTGTAAATGCCATTTAATGGAAAGAAATAAACACTTCTCAAACACTGTTAACCTGGTCAGCGTTAGAATGAGGTGCCTAGTTCTCTCTCCAATGACTAGAAAAAGTGCCTAGGGTGAATTCCTTAGAGGTAGATGTCTATGGTATAAACATTGGGACAGATAAATTCCTATTCAGAACATCTGTCATTTTACACTGATGAAAACACAACACTTCATTAATGCTAACTGATATTTTGCATAAATAGAGGCAAATATACATACATAACCTACATTTTTTGCTATCATTTAAGGAGATATTTTTCTTCAAACTAAAAATTCTATTTAAAGATGAGTGCTTCTGAAAATCAGTTTTCAGCTTGTTTATGGGAGGATTGATTGAGTTGAGCAGGTTCTGCATTTAATGACAAAATAACATAAAGTTGTAATATTTTTATTCTAATGTAAGCCTACTTGGTAAAATATTTTAAATGTGATTGGAATGCAGAAGGAAGATATTATTAAATGAAATGGAAATGTTTTAGTGGCACAGAAGCACTAGTTACTAAGTGACTGAGTATATTTAGGGAACTAAACCAAGATCCAAGCTGTTTTTCAGGATATGTAAAACATTACAAGCTCCTCATTTTCAAACATTTATATATTGAGCTAAATATAGTATGAGTGTAAACAAATCAGCAAAGTTTACATGACTTGCATCTTCTGAAAACTTAAGGCTATGTGGCAAGTACATGTCAAGAAAATGAGATATTTAACTTTGAATTTGAAAAGGTATGTCAGCAGGTTGTAATTATTGTATTCTTTTTTAAATCGCTTTTCTTTTTCAATACTTTTCTTAAGAGAAAGGAGTGTTTTGATATGGAATAATTTTAGTGTTTGAATCAAGTATAACAAATTGAATTCTGCTATACTATCTGGTACCTACAGAAGGTAGTAACAATACTCTTCAAACAGGGACTATGAACTGGAAAACATGTTTTAAGAAAGCTATTACGCTGATTGGTAAGGCCATTCATGTGTAGATAATAGATTCCAAAGAGGTCATGTTTTTAAAGTACATTTAGTTTAATAAATATGTCCAACAATTTCCAATTTCTTCAAAAAACTGTGAAATTTATTTTTGTGTTCTGAGTCAACAATTTCCAGGAACAGCAATTTTCAAAATATCTTCTGGGCAAGGATGAAGTTATGGTAAATCCTCATATCTAGCAATAATCATATGCTATTTATAGAATATTTATATTCTATCGAGAATAATCAGAACCTCTACTTGCAGGAAAAAAAATGCATCTCTTCTCCCAGGCCTTCCTGACTGTCCAGGATAAACAGGGCCATGGACATTATCAGAAGGATACTCCTATACCTCATCACCTTTGATTTGTCTTGCTGCCCCTTGACCCTACTGAACTACTGAATTATAGTTTGTTCAACTGCAAGAAGCTTTTCTGTGTGATGAAGAAGTAGTAGCATTACTTCTGCGGCAGGGCCTGCTTTGCTGTCTGAATCATACTGAGCTATTCGTCTTTTAGAAGCTATTTCCAAGTCAAGCAAAATGGTTGTAGTGCTGACAGGGGCATTGGTTTTCTTGTCAGACTGTGACACGCGTGTGTTTTTGGAAGAGGGGATAATCGATGAATGTGGAGTCTTCCCTCTCTGCTTCCTTTGGACCTTCCTTGGCCTTCTGGCAGCTGACTAGCTTCTTGGTTGGGAAGGAGCATAGGTATCTAGTTCAAACCTGACATTGATGGTTCATGTTTGATTTTGTCTTTTTAGAATCACAGAATCATACAACCGTCCAGGTTGGAAGGGACTTCAAAAGACAATCTAGTTCAATATTTTTAGTAGAATCCCAGATTTTTCCACTTGGTTTCTGTAGACCTGCAGTACTGGTCCTTATCAAAACCACTGCTACTGACTGATATGTTCCTACCATTTTTTGAAAAGACTCAGACTGCTTTCTATGGCAGCATCAAGGATCGTTTCACAGAGTCACAGAATGGTGATTTTTCCACACCAGAATACGGAAGCATGGCCCAAGCTGACCCAACGTGAGTTGGTAGCATCATACAAGATGGTGTAGCAGCACGTGCCTGTATTAGCTTGGATCTAAAGCCTTCATTGGGTTAGTTTTGTGCCCCAGCTGATTAGCATTAGTTCTTCATTGTCATTCTCACCAGGCAGATTTTTGCAGTTGCAGCACTGCGGTGATAGAACCATGCTACTTCTGGCTCTGCACCTTGCGTAACTACTGTGGCAGCTGCCTTGCATTGGCCGTTGCATTTTCCTTGATAGTGGTACCTTTAGCTCATGTATGTCGACAGCTCTTAGAGATCTCCTCATTTGTGTTATCCTCAAGCATGCGTTTCTTTCTTTGTTTATTTATTTATTTATGCATTTTGCCCTTAACGCTGGGGGATGTATCATCTTCTAAGCCACAATTACTTTCATTAACAATTATGTACTGTAAACTCGCAATTACAGAAATTGCAACAAAATAATTAGTTGCTAAGTGTAACTACAGGTTTTAACTTCCTTTAAACAGCACTAGTGAATATAAATATTATTGTCTAATTTTAAATGCAATGAGAGGCCGTAGAGAAAGATTAAGTGCTTTGTCCAATGCATCACGGAACTGCAGGTCTTCAGCAGACCTATATCTAGGATTCGGTTAGCTCAGGAAACAGTTAATATGCATCCCAGATAAGTTTTACACTCAACTGAGAGACCAGAGGAAAACTAACAGATTTGAAAATGATTACAATAGATATATATACATTTTAAGTAGCTATAAAACCAAATTGTAGCTAACTATTCTTTTACGACATATGAACTTTGAAATAGGCAATAACATATTAGTCATAATCAGAAAGCTGTACAAGACAAAACTGAGTATTAAGCTTCTGCTTACAGTAGAAGTGCAGGATTATGATACAGCAAGAGAAAGTCTATAGGGTAAATAATGGTCTCTAACAGTGTAGCTTCATATGATGAATGTGACATTTTCTTGGCCATAATAGCTATATTAAGCTCTGTACATTGTTTTGGGGAATATTTATGTAGAATGCATAAAATGCAAAACAGTATCATGTGAAAGTAGCTTTCAGAAAATATTCAGGTCCTCCTTCTTACATACTTTATTTATTTCTGTGTGCTTTTATATATCGCATAAGAATAAATTTACCCACATTTGAGAGTATAGTGTTTCATTATTCAGTCCAAATATTTCTGTAAAATGTATTACAGAATAATAACCAAAAGATGAAAAACATTTTTTTTCAGGTGACTAAACTATGAAAAAGTTAAAGATCTAGGAAGTGGAAGTTACAAGAAAGGTGCATTTACTGCACTGATTAAGATGCAAATTGAACAATTATATTAGATTATGAAAAATACTAAGGTTTATCAGTATTGTTTACCTAGAAATTATTGTGGAACACTTATGCCTGCTAAACAGAAAGTTCCCCTAAATCCTTAGTACAAATAAAAATATTCAGCCTGTATGGGAACTGAAATTAAAAGGCTGGTGCTCTCTGATGAAGGAGGAATTTATGGAATATTAAATATATGTTTACTTTTAATTTTCTTTCTTGATGATGACATTAATGAAGAGAATACAAACATTTTCTTCATGCAGCCTGGGCCAGTAAATGAAAAATGTACCTGCTTAGGGATTATTCTCACCCCCTCCCCCAACACCAATAAAAGTCTGAACATTTTTTATAGAGTTAATGTGGGTTTCAGTCAGATGTGCTTCCTAATAAGCGTTTGCATGTAGCTGTGCATTTTCTCACTCGGTTTGTTTGAAGGTTTCTAGCATGGATCTTGTTCATACATGGCCCGAGAATAAATTGGTTTAAGGAGGGAAAGGGGCATCTGTTCTCATTGATAAAAGCTTGTTGGTTTTATTAACAGCTAAATACTTCAGCTGCCTCGCATGAACGCTGCCTTAATTCTCAGGCCACTTTACTGAAATGAATAGGCTTTCCTCCTGAAAGAAGATGACAAATATGTTAGAAGGCAGTCTTTAATTTTGCCTGATAAGATGAAAATATATCATTTGTTTTATACTTATTACTCTAATTCTCCAAATGTTTTGTGAAATAGCAATAAACCATACATCTTTTAACAGATTTTACTGGTGTGTATATATGCTTTGCATGTATATTTGTGCAATTAACTGCTGGCGGTGGGCAGTAAAATGGCTATTACCTACTCTCCTTTCCATATAGGGATGAATTTCAGCATTAAACTTAGCTTATTGCAGAGGAAATGTGCTCATCCACCGGCAGAAGAGCATCATCTGTACCAATGACTGTCTGCGCCTCTGGAGAGCCGGGGCAGTGATAGTGCTGGCACCAGTGCCCAGCAGGTGCTGGCGCGGTGGCCAGCAGCAACACCTGGGAAGTGCAGAAACACTGGCAGGAGGAAAAGGGTGGTCCGGGCAACACAGAAACAGTATTTTTGTGTGTGTGCGCATGTGTGTGTGTGTGACAGAGACAGAGAGAGAAAAAGCACTTAGCATGGTTGGGTTTTTTTACTATTATTTCTCTTCTGAGATCACAGATGAGAAGGAAGAGTTAAAACACACTCAACCCTGACGAGAAAGGAGAAGAGAGTCTATTTAGCTGACAATGATCAACAAGGGGACTACAAAATGGAGTTTAAGGACTGGGAGGAGAACATGCTTGTGCATCTGGATCCAGTCTCTGGTACTATATAGGTCTTTAGTTCAGTGGCACTTGTGAAAACCCATTCACTTAGCTTAATATTGACTTAGTCTATACTGTGTAAGACTTGGCCTTCAAAAGGTTTTGTGACTTTTTCTGAAGCTACTCCACTCTGGGTTGTCAAAAATGAAGTTCCTCTAATTTATGCCAGTGACTCCTAAAAAACTTTTCTCCATCAGGAGTCCTCAAGCCACTAACCTCAGCCACTGCTCCCACTAAATTCAAGGAACTGCACTGCTGTAAATCCTCCATCTTCTTTTTCTTAAAGGAATGCATTGGGGATAGGAAATGTATGGGGTTTGTTTGATACTGTTTTAATGTTTAAGCTACTTCTGCAGAAATTGTACATTGGAAACAAAACATGTCATGGTAATGAACAGATGAGATAAAGCACATCAGTAATCATGTGCAGCTCGAACTATGGGGTAACCATCGTTTTTTAGCCTTGCATAATAAACTTGTAGGGGTGGGGTTTTTTAAAATTATGAGTTGAGCGTTTGCGATGACAGTACTGACAATGTTTGTCAACAGAAATCCTGCTTTGATACATCCAGCCGGACGTGAGGCTGAATGGTTCACAGAATTAGAAATGGGATAAGGAACAGTAAGCTTTGCATTCCTAATTCAGGAACGTCGCGCTGTTAGTGCCTCTTAATTGGTATCCTACAATTTGGTGTTGCAGCTAATTTGCAGTAGAAGCTGTTTTTTATAAGCAAATACTCATATCACAACTAGTAAGTTTCTCAGACAGCTGAGATCATTAAATCATGGAAACGTAAAGTTCAAATTGACTTGAAGAGATCATCTAATTCATCACCTATACTGAAAGCAGGATCAAGTACATCCATATGTGACAGATGCTGGTGTATATTCTGTTCTTAAAGCAAGAAAGATTTTCCTGAGATCAGACATAAATCTTCTTTGCTGCAAATTAAGTTAATCTGTTCTTATCTGCCATGGCCACAAAGAACAACTGATCACTGTGTTTCCTATGCCAGCTTCTGCCTACTCTAGGCAAACGCTGCTCCCCTTGCCCCTTCCTGCTGCCACTTTTCCTTGGCTGCATCCTGTGTCATTTAGTATCTAACTGCTTTCATTTGGGGTCTCCAATATGTCTAGACTAACTTGCCCCAAAACACTGACAGTTCTCTGGAAAAGGTCCACTAGTGCTAAGTAGAAGAATGTAAATACTTCCAGTGTCTCATATAAAATATTTGTCCGTTAACAAATCCAAAGCGATACTGTTCTTTTCCTGCAGCACTGTCATGTACAGTTAGTGACGACTCATTTAGGGATCCATTGTAAACCCCCAGTCCCTTTTTATCGTACTGCTGAGTTTCCAGGCTGTTGTCATTTGGGTATTATATTTGACCCCCTACCTTTTTAAGTATCACACTTAGGATTACATCAGTAGATTTCTCTGGCTTGCCAGGCTCATGTGGCGTCCTGGTTGTCCGCACAATTATTTAGAAACCTCCCCAGAGTCATGCCGTGCCCTGTGAGCCCTGTAAGCAAAGTCTCTTCTGTGCCACTCTGCAGACGCTGGATGAAGCTGGCTCCAGGGCAAACTTCTGTAGAGTTACAGTCGCCCGTTGTCCCACAGATCATTAAAGAAACACCAGCAGCATTTCATGTGCCGTTTTTCAACGTTTTGCACCACCTGGGGCTCAACGCGCATATCCCATGTAGATGTTAGATCTCCTTGTGACGTCCTGTGCTTTCTGCCTCGCTTCCAACTGCTAGGTCTCGTGGTCCAGCAGGGTGGGGTGCTCCCAGGTCAGTATCGTATCTATGAGCCTTGTGTCAGGACACTTACATGTGCCTCTCTCATTCTCCGTGGCTTTTCAGATGTTAGACTATTGCCTTATTCTTCCATTTGCCCCTGACCCTATTTCAAAAACAAATCTTAGGTATGACCAGGCTTTTGATTTCTCACAGTGTCAAATTATACATAAATACATAAAGTTTTCTTGCAGGCTCTTCTTACTGTGTTTCTTCAGACCTAGTTGTAGTTTTCCTTATTGGTTTTGGGAGATCTGGCATGTTTTCTTATTTCCCTCAGAAGGGAGCAGAGAAAGAATCCTCTGCTCCAGGTTTCTTTTCTTATGCTTTTTAGTAAAATCCATCAGTAAATATTTTCCAAAGACATTATTCCAATAATTTTTTAGAGTCACATTAATTCAAAATAAAACCGATTTGGTCTAGCAATTAGAAATATACTTTTTATTTTTATCTCCTCAGCTGTAAAGGGGAATGATCGTGTCCAAAACATGACAGTAACCTAACTGGAATATTGTTAGACTGCAATGTCAATATGTACAGAGATGTCATACAGAAATAAAAGATTGGAACTATTGATATTATATACATTCCTATTTTTCAGATTTTAAGTTTTCTTTACCTTTACAAAGGATTAAGTGCTTTCAGAAGAGATCCTTTCAAACTACATATAAGCCCTGTGTAAAGACAGTCAGCAAAGTTGATAAGGATAATTTTAGAAATGGAGCTGAGTGGCTCAGTTTTTGCTATGAAAGAGATGTGTAACTTCTATAAATGAGAACATTTATATTTGGCTTGCGGGAAGAATCATTTGATTTAGTTGAGACAGTTGTTGCTGATCTTACAGTTTCATTTTTTAATATAAATTGAAACATTCCCAGTAATGACATATATGTTGATATTAAACCTTTCACTGAAGGTGGTAATCATATTCATATAAATACATTGCACAAGGATAGTAACACTTGGAAGTAGCATATTTTATGTTAATCCAAAAGGGATAGCTAGAAATAAGTTGGAAACCCTTCTTGGTTATCATTTTTCAACATTGTTTGAAATAATGGGGATTGTTTGAACCTTTTTTATCAGTATGGCTCCAGAATATATGCATTCATTTTAGTTCCCTTTGAAGATGATTGCCACAGGAAATTAGTCTTTATTATTGCATTGGCCTTATGCAGCAGAATAAAGCTTGAAAAAACAAAGTTCAAAAAAGAAGAAAAGTATTTTGCTTACTATGTCTTCAGTTTTTTCTCCTTCATTTTTTTCCAATGGAAGTCATTGGTTATCTTCTAGTTAAATTACTTCCTTCTCACTTGGCAGTGTTTCTAAATTATGTTTGGGATTAAATGAACTAGCTATAGATTGGGCAGATACTGCTGAGACTTAGAAGTCGGATATGGATTCTTTTAAACATTTAAATGGACTCCTGTTGTTAAGAGTTAAGCAGCCTCACAGGCTGTCCTCAAGTTGCTGGGTCCACCCTCACCCGCTTGTCATTCACATTGACTTGTGACTTTATTCATTTATTTCCATGATTGGCAAAATCCTTGCAAAATATCTAAAGCTGTATATGCGTGATGAAAAAAATAAGCTCACATGGTGCTTCCTTAAAAATACCACTATATCACGGCCTTATAGATCCTTTATTCTGGTTCTAGTGCCAAAGTGGATACTCAGTTCTATGAAGAAAATAAAACACCTTTTTGTAGCAAAGATAATTATGTGTTTAGGTATGGGTGCCTCAGCTATACATCCTTCATGTGAGATTATGCCATAAAGATTATGTTTTAACAAAGGTATTTCAATAGTAAAGTCTTCTTTCTGTTTTTTTACTATTGGTTTAGGTTTCAGATGAAAGTCAGATAATTAAGTTTCTCTCTGCCATAACAGGAACTTTTTTTGTGATTAATCTTTAACATACTAGCCTCTGGCAGGTAATGCAGTTGCCTGGAGGAAGTTTTAAAGGCTTTTTAAAGTGCAGTGTTATTAGTAGATGGTTTGCAGTATCCCAGTTTCCCTTTTAAGACTAACTCAGTAATGTACAATATTCAGTCATTATGTACAAGAATATATGCTAGTTTACCTCTAAAGCAAATTAGGTTATAGAGAACAAGTTAAGCAAAAAATTCAAACAGACAACTAGGAACTTTGTAGAAGTGTTTTAAATAGAGAGGGAAAATGAGAAGAATAAAGAAAGTGTTATCTTCTTATAATAGAAACAAACTCAATTAGTCTGAAACTAAGTTTTGTAAAGTGAGTAGCAAAAAAAGTTAAGCTTACAATCTGAATTCAGTTACCTGTACACAGAAAATTAGAAGTTGATGAATGTGACCTCCCTGTCTGTGGGGATGAGGATGTTTTGTGAACAACTATATCCAAAGCGTAATATTTCAGCTAATGGCAAACTCCAGCCATCTGCTAGCAGAACAACGCAGGAAGATGTGGAAGTGCTAGCAGCAAAACAAGTTAGGCAATATGGTGATGCAGGGCAGGGAAGAGGCTGGGGTATTCAGTGCCTTCCTTGTGCTGAATCTGTGCTGACAAGGCTTATCTGAGGTTATCTGGCATAGGAGCAAACTTCTTGGAGAAAGGTTCTGTCCATCACAGATGAGGATCAAGGTAAGGACTATTCAGGTGAGCTGGACAGGCACTAATCCGTGGTGAGCAGCTGGCTGGTGTTTTTGTGAGGTTTCTGTGTTTTTGAAAGGTTATAGCAACGGGAGGACATCCTCATGAGAGAAAGGCAAATGTTAGATCCATTAAAAAAAAAAAAAAGGAGTATCCGGGGAGCTATACACCAATCAGTTTCACTCAGTCCCTGGAGAAAATATGGAGCAAGCCATTGTGGAAACCATTTACATATACATGAAGACAAGATGGCTGGGAGCAGCCGTTATGGATTTGCCAGGTGAAAATCACATTGGGTCAGCCTGATTGCCCTGGATGATGAAATGGCTGCCTCCGTGTACAAGAAGAGAGCAACGGTTGTTGGTTACAAGGCTGTCTATGCAGCATCCCATTAGCCAAATCAGGGCAGTGTGGACTAGAGGGGTAGACTTCAGGGTGGGAAGAACCTAAACCATCAGGCTGCAAGGGCTGCAATTAGCAGCACTAAGTTGTCCTGTCCACTGTCTAAGGGGTGTTTCTTGGGGCTGAGACTGGGGCTGAGACTGTGTAACATCCTCATCGGCAGCATCAGGGAGCGCATAGCCTGCTGGTGACAGGGACTGATCGATCCCTCTGCTTGACACAGGTCAAACTGCATCTGGGAAACTGTGTCCAATTTTGGACCATACTGTAAGAAATACTGGCAAACTGGGGAGTGTCTAGTGGAGGGCCATTGAGACTGTTGGTAGGCTGGAGAATGATGTACAAGGAGAAGCAGAGAGAAATGGTTTATTCAGCCCGGATAACAAAATGCTGAGGGCGATCTAACTGTAGTTTGCCACTACCCGTAGGTCATTAAAGAGAAAATGAAGTTAGATTCCTTCAGAAGTGCATAATAGAAGGACAATAAGCAACTGTCATATACTGCAACAGAAACTATTTCAACAGAGTATAAGGAAAAACAATAATTTAGAGCAAAAGTGGTTTATCATAAGAAAAAGCTGCCCAGAGAGGTAGTGGAATCAACTTCAACCTTTTCCGTGGAGGTGTTCAGAAGTCCACTGACCTGAAGCCCTGAACAATCTGATCCAGCTTGGCAATTAGCCTTGCCTTGAGGAGATGCTTGGACTAACCACCTCCAGAGGTCCCTCCCAAGCTCAGTTGCTCTGTGGTTCTATAAAGGCAGAGAGCAGGAAGCCCCTAGAAGAAAATGCAGCTGAAAATACAAAGGGGGTTTATTCTCACTTTCTTTAACCTGCTTGGAGAGGACATAAAATAATTTATTATATCAAGGAACAGAAAGTGTAGACCATAGCAAGACCAATACATTATAAGAGAACAAACTAGTAAGGCTGATGAGTCAGATCTCATTGCCAATAAATCTAAGGGAAAAACGTTTACAAGCACTGGCAGTTCCCCCTAGAAACTACATTTAAGGGAGAAGCACAAACCATCTCAATACTTGGGAAGCCTAGGAAGCAGCTCCCTCAAGTAAGCCTTGACTTCAGTGGCCCAAGGCCCAGGAAGAAAAAATCCCTCAGAAAGCGGAAACTAGATAAAATTACCAAATTAGTGTAAATGAAGTAGCACTGATATGAAGGGTGACAAAACTGGAAAGGCCAAGACACAGAATTATGTATGGTGTAAAAAAGGACATAAAAGGGAACTAATTTTATAAACAAGTTGATAATAAAAGCAAGGAAAAAAATTTATATGCTATCAAACAGGGAAGGAAATTAATTGAAAAATGGTATCAAACCTGCAAAAATGTATCTTTTTCAGTTTTCCTTAATTGGACCTACTATGCTCAGTTAACACAACTACTAAGCCTAAGAAAGGGCTAAGATGTCAGATTGGAATGATAAAAGAGCTTCTGGAAAAACACATACAGTAATTAGATATTTTTAAATGAGCCTGGTTTAATGAAGTTTATTGTATAGTATTTAAGTAACTAGATGAAGCATTCTCAAGATCCATTAGCAGTTCTCTGTTGTGGAGAATGGGGGAAGTTTCAGAAAACTCAGAAAGAGCTGACTCAGTGCCTGCATTTATAAAGGAGAGGAAGGAAGAGCTGGGGAACTATAGACTGATCAGCATAATTTAAATTTTGTAAAAAAATACTGAAAAAAATAATCAAATCAAATGAACTGTAAGCACCTGCAGAATAGTAGGGAGATGAGTAATAGGCAAAATGAATTTATCAAGGAGAAGTTGTGTAACACCTTTCTAATATCCTTTTGTGACAGGGTAACAGTTCTTGAGAAGGGAATGAAACAGAAGATGTCATCTCTTTTGACAAATAAAGCTTCTGACATTATCTCACATGCCATTTTCTTAAGAAAGCGTTTAAAAAAAAAAAGAAATTACACTACTATTATGTGAGTGTGTAATTAGTCGGGAAGCTATGCGGGGTGCATTGTTCCCTGTCAAGCTGTCGTTTGTTTTGTAGGAATCTGTCCTCAATCTTGTACTACTGCACATTTTTAGCAATGACATAGATAACGGAATAAAGACTAGTCTAATTAAATTTCCACCAAAATGGGTCGGACAGGAGGATGAGCTGAATCAGCAGCCAGGATGAGAATTCGAAAATTGATAAGTTCAAAAAAACACCCAACAACACAATTCTGTGATGACAAAGGCAGGTTCTTGTTTCAGGTGAAAAAAAGAAAATCCTTATACAAGGAGAAAAATGTTTTGAATTGAACCTTAGACGTCCTGGGTTTGTCCTTTACAGTCATTGATGTTTTTTCCATGATTGGAATAATTCGTGGTCTCTTTTTTTAAAAAAAAAAATTCAAATAAGGTAAATTAGATACTTTTACAGTAAATAGTTTATTATGAAGGTAAATATATGCAAATTTCATATAGATCCTTCAATACCTTTGACCTCTTTAAAAAGTTGATTCTGGTAAGAAAGAGCTTACACTTTTGAATTTTAGGAAAACACGTTTTGCCACTTTCCAAAACTTAGAATCCAGTATATTTTCCATTCTGCTTTCATAATCTCTTGATTTCCAGGTAATAATTACAATTTTTCGCATGCTCCTCTGAACAGTTGTGCCTGGTTTATAGTCCAGGGGTGTGAGTTTAGACTACAGTGTCATAATAATGTTTTTGGTAACTAATCCAAAAAATCATGCAGTTTTTATGAAGTTTTCAGCCAAGAGTTTTCTAGAATATATTCCTGAGACAGGTTAAGAGCCCAGTATTTTTATCAAATCCTCATAGATGCTTTAGAAACTCTAGTGGGTGCAAACCCGAATTTTAGGGCATGGATTTTCACCGTTAGCAAAAGACTGTAATGATCTTCTGTATGAGTTACAAACCCATTGAAAAGGAATCCATATTAATGTTTAAAATGATATTTTTATAGGTATGGTAATGGTAGACTTTCTTATTTACATTTTTATTAACATTACATCAATTTTTGCATTTCTATACAGATAATTTTTTTGTATTTATTTTTTCCAATTTTCATAATATAGCCATCTTCATCATAGGTTATCAAAGTGTATTTCTGAGAGATGTCTCATAAAATGCAACAGGGAGAGTAAAAATTATGTATTAAGTTCATCTAGACTGAAAAAGGTGTATCAAATAAAATGATACAATGTATTGGTGCTCTTAAATTTTTTTGACGCTAAGCTTATTCTAAGATGAGTAAACAGAAAAATTTCAAACCAAGGATTCTGCGATCTCTGCTCAAAATACAAAGGGGTTAACGATAAATTTAGAAAAGAGGCACTATATCTGGTTCGTATTGTTTAGCTAAATACTACTGTGTTCTTTAAGAGGAGAGCAAAGACATTGAAGTTCCAAATGCTTTATTTCAGACACAGTATTCAGCTCTAAATGCTCCAGATTCGAAGCTGGGACAGGGAGTGGGGGTTGGAGGGGAGGGCAAGCAGAATCAAGACATTTGCCTCTTACTTCCCTATTCCAGAACATATGTATGCACAGATAGGTTAACTTTTTTAAAGCTTTGAGCAGGATATGCAGAGGACCAGCAAGGGAAACAACAAACTCACCACTGAAGTCAAGGATTTTGCCAGATTAGTGACATTCAGGTTAGACTCCAGGGCCTGGATTTACCTCACGTAATTTTAGACGTCTAGATATCACACCTCATTTAGGTCAAGCTGTGTCACTGTCACTGGAAAATACTTAAAGCACTGAGCCTCGGCTACTTCACCTAGAAAAGATCCTGTTCTTAATACAGCAACTCTTCAGTCAGCAGTAATCTCTTATCTTGTATTGCATACTTTATACTGTAGATTATTTATTTCACTGCATCACCTTGCATACAAAATAATGCGACTCTCAGATCAATCTGAGGTGAGGCTTCAAACACAGAGCATAGAAAGCCGGCAAAAAAAGCACAAATACATAAAAATAATAGTAATGCTCTACAATAACAATTTAATCATTACCACTTCCTTTGGAATTTGTTTTAATAACATTAATCATGAGATGTTCATTTGGGATTAATTTAGATGAAGTACTTAAAGGATTTCAGTGTTAATTGACCATTATTTTTAAATGTTCTTACATGAATTTTGAACTCGGGAGCATCACACACTGAGGATGACTTGGTAGTAAAGTAGCTGCAGAGCTACAGAAGTATGTTCTGTATGAGCATATGGTTGAGGTCTGGGAATGGTGCTGCATACTTATTGCACAAGCTGGAAACTGCACGTAGCATGTTTTGTGGTTGGCTTTGGGACTTCATTGAAGTTGTTGAATCAAGTAGCGATGATTTATTGAAATCTTCTTGATTTCTAAATTTATCTATTTAAATCAGTTAGTACCTACGCATGAAGAGAGTAGAAGTTGAACCAGCAGGAAAGAAGCATTTACAGCTAAGTTGCTTACATTTTGGGTAAATAACCAGCCGTTGGCTTTTGAAAGTTGCTTTGTTTTTAATAACTTTATCTTGAAACTAAGCTGTATAACTTCAGTACAGGTTTTTGAACTGTTAAAATTGTGGGTGTGATTTAGGACCAACTTCTTCCACACTGAGCACTTGTCAATGAGCAGTAAAGTCAAACAATCTGAAATCAGACAGAACAATGGTGGAAGTAGCTGCAAGTGGTTATCTTTATGCTTGCGGATTGGTTTCCTGTCTACCTCCTTGTTTTTATTATCTCTTTCTCTTGAGTTTCTGAAACTATCATCTTTTGGACTGCCCAAATTTAGGTCTTCCTGAAAATATGTTTTCAGTTTCTGTTCTGGAAAATGTTCAGTGAAGTTTGAGGTCTTCCTGTGAAGTGACACCTTTGGCTCTGAGGTTATCATTTACCTTCTGTCTTTTACAATCTCTGCTGAATTGGGAAATGTATGCTTTTGTCTGAATTCAATCCATTTTTATAAGAATAGCTCAAAGTAGATATATGCTATGTAGCAGAATACGGAACAAAAGTTGCTAACCTGAGTCTGACTTGCATCCAGTGTGTGTCACAGTGCAGTATTCTACAGAGGCACTAGCTGGTGTCCCAAAATGCATATTAACTGAAACAATTAAAACAGCTGCCCTTCCTAATAGAGGTATTAAAAGAGAAATGCGTTTTCAAGAACTTGTGTTGACAAAGGAAAGAAAAGAAAAAAAAAAGATTTACCCCCAAAATTCATGCCTGAGGGGACTGCTGAAAGGTGCTAAAGAAGCAAACAGAAGAGGTTATCAACTATGTTACCCAGAAGCCAGAAAGGTTTTGTGTTATCTGTCTCCATTGTATGAAGGGAGGTCTACAGTTTGTGTGTGAGTGAGAATATGTATGGTATTCTGTGATTTTGGGGCGAAGTAACAGAATCTTGTTATTGTAAGTGAAAAAGTCAGAAAGTAGGCTAACGCTGTAAAGCATTGTCATTGTTTTGTTTTAAAATCTCTCCGTTTTAATCATATCCTTTGTGACTGACAACTGAGAAGAAACTTGAGCAAAATTCAGCACTTGCGATGTTGTAATTAAAAACAAAATCAGAAGCTAAAATTACACTTGCTCAAGTTTTTCTCAGTTGTGAAAGTCCACAGGCAGAGCAGACTGAGCTGGCCATTTTGTCAACAGACAAAATAAATACAAATCTAGTCCAGGGTGAATAACTCAAATTTAGAAATTTTAGACAAATAATTCAGGTCAGATATCGTATTAAAAAGGAAATTTCTTACATTATTTCACTGGAGTGTGAAATATTATTTAGGAAAGCAGAGAGCATTATTTATAGTTTTGCAGGCTCCCTACTTTACTCATTTTGCTAAACTCCTTCTGTACAGTAACATGGAGCAGTAAATGTTTCTGGGTAGTCTTTATGAAGAAATGAAGCGGTAAATTGCATTATGTTTTGTATTATCTCTGTCTGCCACTAAACAATGCAGCATCAAATTGAGCTCATATGTACAACAGCTTTTACTAGAAAAAGCATCAGTTCTGATAAACTCATCCTGTAAACAGCAAGTTTTCTCCCTCATACAATCTCAGATTGCTTTTTTCTGCACTCTATGTTGCAAAGGATTGTGAACCCAAGCTCATGAGTTTTTGAGGTCTGCAAAGATGCTTCTTTTATTCCACCAAACCAATCAAGTCCAGCTCCTGGGAGCGGCCTGAGATGGGGAGGGAGGATGCTGTGGTCCAGGTGGCTGTGGCACCACACTGAATACCCTCTTACATATGGCTCCCTCAGCAGCCCATATATGCTGTGGGTGGCACGCATTCCTTATAGGAACCAGCTCTAACAGCTCTGGTATGCATGTATGCTGCAGCCTTGGTCGTGTGTCAGGAAAGGGGCTATAACCCATGATCCTTGGTTACTGCTAAGAAGATAAGTGGCTGTGAAAGTCAAACCAGCTGAACCAAGAATAAGAATTTAAAATGCGTTAGGTGGGAAATGCTAAGTCAGTATCTGGCTATTTTGGTAAACTAAGTGGCCCACCTTCACAAGAAACTGCTCTACATCTGTGTGGTCACATGCACTTAATACGTATTAAAGATACACCCTTGATCAATTGGCTTCACGTCCCATCTAGAAAAAATTTATTTGCCATGGAAAAGAAATAGTATAGGATATCAGACTACTGAATGACTTCTCTAAGTCCCTGCAAAGTTCAGAGCAATCATAAAGCAATTGTTTGGAGTTACTCCTTTATCTCTCTCTGAGCAGGTCAGTCTCTTTTGGAGTTAAGCTACCATGGTCATACTGTTGGCAGTAAAATCTTGAAGAGGATCAGGACATACTCTAGGCAAATAAATAAACAAAAGCAGCTGGAATTCAATACCTGACCGTGATATATTGTTTAATACACATTCTGTTCATGGCAAGTCACAAGTCAGAGCTGACCAATTCCAGTCATAACAGAGTTCATTGTTCTTCATTACCACCCATTTAAAGATCATTACAGTCTAAGTAAAAAGCACTTTTGGAAACAAAGAAGGATGAATGAAACTTAAAATGGTAAGGTTTTTATGTTCCTCTGCTGTGTGCCACTTTTTAGTGGCCCGTGTGGCACTTTTTCTTCCATTAAACCAATCACTTCTAAAAATTTGCTACATCTTTCACCTCTGAAAATGAAGATGCAGTGCTCTGTATCCCTTAGCTCACACAAAAGTACCTTGAGAGCTGTTTCTTGACAGTATCCCTTTCAACCTGTGGGGGAGGAAGAGAATGAGATGAAAATAAATGTCCTGTGTCATTGGCCTTCTAAGAATTTGAAGGAAGCTGTCCTTTTCGGCTGTCTTTTTGCTGTGCGCTTCATTTTCACAACTTCTTTTTGCATGTTTCAGAAACTGCTCTGCTTTCACTGTAAGGACTTTGAAGCCGATTTACTACTTTTATTGTTTGTAGATAGTTGAAAAATTCTGAGTAAAGAAACCTATCAGAGCAAAGAGATTGGCCAGTCACTGTACAGATATTATTAAAAATTAAACACAGGATTTTAGAAAAAAAACCACAGTAGCAAAATTGTACTCCAGAAGCTGCAGTACTTGTGTAAAAAAAACTCTACTGATGTGAAACAGTTTAACTATAAAACAGCTGTGTGCTCTGATGGCTGAAGAGATTCCCATTTTAGTGTAATGGCTCATATTGTTGAAAAACTCCACTAAAGATGATGAAAAGAAAGAACAGTAAATGTTTTTTATTATAAAATATGATTAACTTCTCACATGATTGGGCCATATGAAAGAGATGGAAGAGGAAAAGGTAATTTAAAAAATAATTAAAATTGATATTTGCAAAAGGTTTATTACCTTGATTTTTATTAAGGTTTTCTGCTAGCTGCTCTACTCCCTGCTGCTCCAGATCTTTCTGCTAGAAATTAATCATAGATTTTAACAGTAATTTGCCTGTCACCAGGAATTTTAATTGTCAGTGTGATCATTTATTAAAAACCAGAGGTTGATCTGCCCTCTGCTACGCAGGATGTATTTACATAGATTCAAATTAAAGCAATTGTGCAAGCATATGTTATACAATAGAAATAACACTGCAGGAAGAGAAGCTGCTGTGGGTAGGCAATTCTCTAGTGCTAACAATGCTGAAGGTATTACTAGAAGGTACCACCGAGGGGTTTAGTTCTACGGGCTGTGGTATATGCTAACCTGGAGGAACTGCTTTTGTATCACTAGGGATATTTGAAAAGTCTTTTCACCAAAGGAGCCTGTGCCCTAAGGAAAATGGACTTTCAGAGAAACTGCCACTTATCCCAGCTCTGCTGCAGGCAGCAATGGAACAGGCGCTGAGTTGGGATAGCTGCTGCTCTCCTGGAGTAATAGATGCTCGGGGTTGGAAATGAAAACACATGATCCTGTCTAAGAGGCCAAATGGTTAAATTTACATAGATCCCCATTGATAAAGGCTGGAACTGAGTTATTTTTGTAGTGAGGAAAAAAAGGAAGACCCAAAACGACTGGTAGATCAAGATCGAACTTTCAGGAATTGTGGCTTCTAGTCTTGTTCTTTAACCGTGGGAAAATATTGTTTGTTCTTTGTGTATATGAAATTATATTTTAAAATATAATTTTGCTACAAAACCTATATGCATAAAGAAACACAAGCTCTTAATTGTTGGCAACACAGGCCAGATTCAGCCTTAACTTTAAGCACCTGTTTGAGGCACTGGAGCAAGACAGGAGGTTGGCTATGAGCCCTCTACCATTAGAGGAGTGTTAAGACCTGAACTCCTCTGAGGAAGAGTGTATATCCTTCTTATTGGCTCTAGAGGGAACTTTTGGTCATTAAGCATCAAACTTAGATATTTCAGGTGTCATAAATGTTGAACAGTGAAGCCACATTTGGGGCACCGAACTCTGAGGCCCTGTATTGAAACCTAGTTTCCTCTGACATTCTCTACCTCTTTTATTGAGTTTTCCTATATAGTGACAGGTAACATTCAAGGAATAAGAAAGAGAGAATACAAGGATATATATATTTATATAGGTGGAGAGAAATCTTATTTACTGATCTCAAGACTATACATATTTATAGACATTGATGAGTTAATGAAAACTATGCAAGTAGTCCTGAGTGCAGTGTCACCTTGCTCCCATATGAATGGAGAATCCAGCACATACATACATCCAGCCAAATAAAGACTGAGATTGACTATGAAACTTGTTAGTCTGTGTAGATTGCTGGACCCCCTTTCACATTCTCCTTACCACAGTCTTACACTGATCTGATTCTGTTAAATCGAATGGAATTTGACTGAAGTGAAACTGCAGCAGCACTCGTACAATCCAACACAGTCCTTTGAAATCATACAAAGGTACTTATTCAAACAGGTCACCTTTATTAAGCATGCAAATGAACAGGCATCCTGATTGCATAACCAAAAATGGCTTGTATTTTCACATAATTCTCTACACCTGTGGATATTGTAGCTTTCTCTGGAAAAGGTTTTCCTTTAGTTGTGGGCTTGGTGGAGTACTTTCTATGAGCCCGAAATCTGCACTGTGGTAGAAGGAGGATGCTGGATGTAAAGGATGAAAGCACTCCTGACAAGATCTCAGAAATGTGTATGCGAAGGGCAAACAACTTAGACCAGAATTCATTGCATGCCTACTTTGTAGTATCTGGAAGTGGGAAATTACAGGGACAATGCGTTATTAAACCAGAGATGTCTTTCAGATCTTCTAGGTAGGGGAGAGGGCAAAGCTGCAGCCACACCATCAGCTAGGACAGCTAGCATTCGAGGTCTTTCAACAGGCTGATTACTAAGGAGTTCCACTAGGAACTTCTTTCAGAGGTTTGCTTTCATCAGAGATCTCCCACCTCTAGCGGGGAGGATGATCTAGGCGCTAAAATGTAGCTGCCTTATAAAATAGAATAAAACCTGTTCCCATGTCCTGCATTTACCAGGTTTTGGCTAGCAGGATATTTAAACTGGGGAGTTTAAAACATCCCTCCAACAGAGATTTATTTTAGACTGGCAACATGATACCCCCCAAAAAAAAATACTACCGTGCAGCATGACTTCTGGAGTCCATAGAATGCAGAACGAGTTCAAAGAGTGGTGGCTGTAATTTTCTCTTCTCCTCTGGACACTAACCAGGTTTACATTTCCCTCTCTGTTGGTGGACACTGTTTTCTGTTGTTCTTTTTTATTCTTTTATGCCTCATTAAGGTTTTCTTGCAATATTTACTGAGGCCAGGTTCCCACACTCTTGGGTGACTGCCAAGAATTCAGACTTTCACTTAGCAGCAAAAATTAATCTAGTTGTGATCAGGAAAAACACTTTATTGATGGAAGTGATAGTCGGGTAAATTCCAAAAGGTAGCATTTATTAAATGCTCTCCTTTTCAAAGGCTGGTTTTAAATTAAAAACAAAGGATTATGTAATCTATTTTATTATTTGTATGGAACATCTCTTCAGTTAAAATTAAAAGGAAGTGCTATTAAACAAAGCAGTAGTCTAAGTAATTTTTATATGACTCCTAGCTCTTAATAAAAAGATAGCTGTTCATGTAACTCAGTGTAACGCTGGATAGCAATAAAATGTCTTCCTCATTACAATCAATACCTATGAATAGCAAAGACCTGCAGCGTGCCACGGCCTTTCTCAACAGGCAGCCTCACTTGGTGGTAAGGAAAATTGCTATCGTCTTGTATGAAACCATCTTAGCATCACCCTGAGCTTAATAGAGCAGTCTTTCATTGCCTGTTAACAAGCTGAGCTATTGCCAGAAAGTGTTTAAACTGACAAATGTTGTCAAGACTCTTTCCTTCAAAGATTTTTTTTTTTTTGTGGTGCGTTTGGTGTGTTAACATTAGTTTGGATTCTGTCAAAATATATATTGATTATTTTATTTAACAAACTAATCAGTCCATTAGTTCAGGGTAAAGAAAGTCTCTAAATAACAATAGCTGGGTATCAGCATACCTGTGGTGAGTCGGAGCCTGTATGCTTGCAGTTAATTTCATCATGGTTTCTGCTGTGTTAAAATGTTAATGAATGTTAAGGGCTGTGTTGTGTAGCCCAACCTTTTGCTCCGTAGTCAGTCGTCATTCCTATGCAATATACAAGACCTTGCTGTTACACAAACAGCCCACATATATCAAATGTGATGGAATGACAAATGTCTCTTAAAGGCCAGACATGCTGATATTCTACAGGCCTTTATAGTCATACAGTACATATAGTGTACTTGCAGCTGCATATGATGCATACTGATAATAGTATGCAAAAAATAGGACAAATGAAGGTACACAATGTTTATAGAAGTTTTGTGTAAGGTGAATAGTTACATGAAGAAATTCAAGAAAAGGATCATTCCATTGCTCTCTGTTCTGGGAAGGAAAAGATGAAACCTAAATCTGTCCAATTTCAACAGGAGAAAAATAGAACATGAAGGCTTTTTGGGAACATATATCAGTTTTATGATTTCAGCGGTTGGGAGTGTAATAAAGAGGCATTATATGTGCTGCAACGACTTTCAAATTACACAAATGGTCAAGCTGGCTGTGACCACCTGCCCTCCATTTTTGTAAAGCTTTCATGGGCAGTTAGAGACAGGGAGAGGCAAGAGGACACGCTGAAGAAGGAGATAGGCTGGTGTAGTTCCCTGTAGGCAGCGTCCTTCCTGCTTTATTTTATTGCAACGTCAATTCCATAATTTACCACAAGGTAACCCTCTTCATCCCTCATGGCACAAAGCTATACTGTAGTGTCGTACTTATCCAGCTGCCTACTTTGCTGAGTGCACTTCAGGTAGACCTGGTGGATGATATGTATTCATTTTTGAGTATCATAGAACTAGTAGTGGTTTTGCTTGTAAGCCTTACAGTTAGGATTTTACTTCTCAGTAAGCATGATAAAAGGAAGTAATAGTTTTTATTTTATATGGGAAATGTACTCATTTTATTCTCTGCACCTCCCTGGGAGCCTGTAGCTTCACCAGATTTCCTAGATTGTAAAGTGAAGTTGGACGTGAAGGGGAAGGAAAACACAATTGTTAGTCTAGACTCTCTAATTTCAACTGGTTTTCAGGAAAAATTATTGAATTAATGATATCTCTTGATTTGAGCTGGAACGGTTATTAGGCTTTTTAGATAGAATCTTCTATTTTCATGCAGTCTGGAAGTGACCAAAAAAACCCTTGAAATAAATTAAGGATCTTTCATTGAGCATTACTTTTTCATTCCCCTTTCTAATACAAACTAAGTTCTACCCTTTCTGCGACATGTGTTTAGTGTGTGGGGAAAAGTAATTCTTTAAAGATAATTGTTTTTCTTTATGCTCTAAGGAATGGCTGGAATACTGTAGTGATTTAAAAGGAGGAAAAAACCTAATTAAATACATTTCCTATGCCAGCTGTGGGTTCAAATCCATATTTCTTGCTACATTTCTCAAGATACACAGACCTAGAAATAAGGCTTCAGAGCAGAAAAAAATCTAAAACATAAAGAGATATAGAATCTCACAAAGGGGGGAATTATCTTCCTTTCATACTTGAAAAATCACATGGAGTCAAAAGGAGGACAGAGCAGTCCTATACAGTCCCCTGAGAAACAGTCCTCCTCTGTATCCTGGGGAAGGAGGATTGTGCATCAAAATCAGGCTCATGCGACAGCAAGCCTCAATGCAAGCACTGTATTAGCTGGGACATGGGGAGAACAAGCGGAGGGAGCAGTCAAAAGGGAAAGATAGAGGCAACTCCCACTTCATTTAAAACACTTCTAAATTTCTGAAATAATGTTTGAGACAACTCTGAAATTTTATGTATTACAATTGCATACAGCAAAATAAGACCATTTTTTACAAGAATCTGATCTCCATTTTTCCTTTCTATGTCTGTGAAATGCCAGTGATGGCCGAATGTACAGCTCTGTAGATCAGGGGACCAAGTTAAATTGAGCACTGTTAGTTACTGCAGAAGAACTGGATTCTTCTTCATAAGATGTTGGTTACATTATGGGCCAAGGCTTTCCTGTTTTTCTGAGCTATGGGATTTATCACAGTTGTGTTAGTGCTAAGAATTTTATGCAAAACCCAGTAATTTCAAGTAGTTATGCCTCTGATGTCATAGAGATACCAGAAGTTCTAACTAGCTACACTTTGTGCAGCTTGTGAGAAAAGCTTGGGCACACACAATTTAGTTTCTAGTTCTTCTTCCTAAGCAGCGTTTGAAAGACATTTTCTAAAATGCCAAAATAATTTGGTTTTTTGATATAAAATAAAATTTTTTGTTAGTTTATTCATAACCTTTCACCTGAGATACCTCATTTTGAATGTGTAAATGAAAAATGGCCTAAACTAAATTATCAAAAATAGAGCCTATGGATAGATACATCAGGCAGATAGAATGTAAACAAAAGAATATTAAATTATGCTGTAATAAGTTTGCATACCACTGGGGATGAGACCAATGTTTTTGCTATCTGTTCCTCATGACTATTTAAAAAAAAATATGCAGAAAACATGTGCAATGTACCATAAGCCAGTTTAGAAACAGAAATCTTTTTCTCCATAATCACTTAATTGTACTTCTGTTCCAAAATATGTTTCTCTATACTCGGAAGTTTTGGAGTCTAGTTTGTTATAAATTCTGAATTGGACTTATAAACATTTATACTTTGAGCAGAATTCAGTTTTTGGAGAAGACTCTCAGTGCTAAACAAGCATTTTCATTGAAGATTGCATCTGCTGTAAAGGAACAGCAAATGGGTGTTAATATCAGCAAAGATATTTGCACATGGAGGCTTTTCTTGTTTTTTTGTGAAGTTTGCATAAAGTCTCTGGAACATTTCTCACCTTATCTTTCTGCACCAATACATTAAAGCCTTTCCAGAACAGCAGGGATACTTTATTAGAATTTGCATTGCGTTCATAAAATTATCATCGGATTCCTTTTGTTCAGGTAGATCTCACATGATCTTTCTGCATAGCTGCAGAAAGAAAATCAAACAGCTTGCTGGCTGGCTGCAAAGGAGAGGATTTGCTGGAAATCTGAGGGTGGCCCTAGCAAAAAAGTAATGCTAAGGAATCGAATCCAGATCAAGTAATCTCAAAAGTGTGGGGAACGAGGGCAAACATAGGAGTTCTGTTTTCTAAGAACTGGACTGAATGTCTATCAAAGGCTGTCATGCTAATCGCTTAAGAAATCCTGTTAGATTGCTTTTGGCTGCATGCAGCTGAAATTTCATTATTTAAAACAAAACAAAACAAAACAAAACGGCCATTGCCGTTTCAAGTACTTTGTGGTCAGTCTGTGGCTTATGCTGTTTTATGTATTAAACTATAAGCAGTGTAGTTGGCTGGAGAGAGGGATGTGCAAACAATCCTATGGTTGGAAGCAGGTAACTGAAATCTACAATATACATTTATTTTCCTGCTTCATTCATTCAGTCTCGTTTGGAGAAATAATTTAGCAGTGCAATTACAAGAAAATGTATGCCCAATTTAATGTTAACCAAGGTAATGTTGAGGTCTGCTAGGAAGGAAGGTGATTTATTTTGGAGTCTGTTTATAAAAATTTGTCCTAATTAATATCTCAGGATTGTGTCTGGAATTCAGTCTCCTGTTTCAACTTCCAGTTTCACAGGATCTGCCTGTGTGAGAGCGGAATCTGAAAAATGCTGACGCTAATTTTCAGGCTTTGAATTCAATTTTGAGGGAAGCTTTTACTGTGGGGAGTTGAATTAGGGCCTATAAACTGTATAGGCTGTGATGACACACTGAAAAGGTGCAGTGGCTTTTTCTAATAATGGTTTGTGTTTTCAAAGACTTGACGCTTCTTGAAGTTTTATAAATGCAGTCTCATTTTTCAATTGCCCTCTGAATTCTTGCTACCCAGTGCAAACCTTGCCTGGACAAACAAAAATTCTGATCCTCTCTTTTCATCTGGAAATATTGAATGGAAACAGAAGCCCATGTTACTCATAGGTAAATATGCAGGTGTTCGAACAGGCTGTGGGGAAAATTTTAAGGGCCAGCCTTGTGCTGACAATTTGGATTTAGTGCTGCTAAGGAGCGTGCTACCTTTTTGCATGGACTGGGGTTGCACTAAGCCACCACAAAACCTCTGCTGCTTTTCCGTTCATTTTCATGTAAGGACTGCATTACATTGCTATCTCAGAATCTGTAGCTTTCAGTTCTCAAGCAGACTGTTGCCCTTCGTATAGTCTGCAGTTTAGCTGTGATAGTAGAAGTGTAATTTATTAATATGAATACAATTTTGAGCAATGATCATGCTGGAAATCCTTGGTGGAACTGTGTGAGTACTGGGCATCTGAATCTGCTGTCTGAAAACAGAAATTCACATCTAGTATCTTCAAGGTCAGACGTCTGAAACAGTTCAGTGTTTTGTGCTAATGAAATATTGCAGTAGTAGTACATAAATAATGATAAAGTGTTATTGACAGCCATTGGTAAATTATTGGCTTGCTTTTGCTGCTACTGCTAGAAAACTTCAATTTCTGCAGACTTATTACAGCACAGGTAAACAATTTTACATAAAAATTCAGTGATCACACAGGGAGCTGCTTACAAATAGATTAACTAAGGGTTAAATTGTGTCCCATTTATAAAATATGAAAAGGCAGTATTTTGTGTTGCAAGATTCATCCTTTTTTTGTAGGGATTTGTGGAAATGAATTCACAATGCTATCAGATAGTTCACTAAACGTGCCAACAAATATATAATCTCCTTTCAAGCACCAAATAAGTCATCCTTTGTCTTGGTAAACTGCTTAGTCTGAAGCCTGTTAAACTCAATGGGAGTCATTTTATTGACTCTTAGCAAAATGGGCTTTTGCTTCATACCTTTTCACCTTTCTTCCCCAAACCTGCTTTCCAGGCACTCCATACCTACCATAAATGCACTGCGTCTTCCATGATTATGAACAGATTCATATGCTACATAATATAACAAAATATTCTCCATGACTCTTCTGCCTGTCATCCTCTCTTCTTTTAGTCATGCAGTCTCCCAGAATTGTCTGTTTTCTGGTGTTTTCTGGTATTTTCTATGTAGGTCACATTTATTCTGACAGATGTGCTACATCTGTACTACAAGTTGGTATGTTGAATCCCTTGCATGATTCACTGTTTCTTAAATGTAGGTGATGTCAGGAGAATTAACCAGCCAGAACTACTAGATAAATTCATTAAACCCATGATCAGAGAAATACAGTGGGCAGATCTTTATCCATCTGTCAAGAAAGAGATCTAAAACCAGCTCGTTGGGAATGCTTTGTATTCCCTAGTGCAAAGCTGAGTTTTATAGTCACTGAAAGACACGTCTTCATCCCTCAACCCTATCACTGCAAGCTCTGAAGCTGATCCAGCTATGTTCTAAGGAGAGAATGGCTTATTGCACTTTGGATATTCTGGAAATTGTGCTGAGGAGATAAAGCACTTGTTAGCATGTCGCAATACCCACTTATAAATCTGCTAAGCAGGGCTGCGATGAAAATTCCTGGCAATCACCCCTGGCTCAGATCTGTTGAAAATAAAAATGAGGAAAAAAAAAAGTTTGTTACCATGCTGTCTATTTTGCATGTTGTAAATGTTTCTAAAAACTGATCAGTAAGTGAAAGAAAAAATGCTTTATTTTCTGACATCAATATTTTAACTGAAAGATGTCTCTATGTCTGTATGCATTACATAGTGGATTATATTTTCTGCATGTGATTCAGGTGCTTCCTGGAGGGAGCGTTAGCTTTATAACTGATCTCCTTTCTTGAATGACAGTAGGACTTTGGATACCTTTACTTGTTCTCCTTCTGTTCTGTCTTATTAACTCCCACTTTTGTTAGGATGTAGTCGTACTGTTCCTCCAACTGAAATAGGTATTTCCTTAAGGGAGCAAACATAACTTTGCTGGATCACATGTCAATTCCTGCATTTGACGATCACCTCTGTGTGAATGAGGTGGGGTATTGCACTGCCCTCCTATCTGGTGACCTACTGACATGTGTCTCCGTTCGACAAACATCCACTTACATCTTGTATCAGTCTATATACTAAGAATACACTTGATGCAAACATGTATAGGGAATAACGTATGTAGTCATTACTGAGTCATGACTGTTCCTATACAAAGTGGTAACTAACCACTTTGAGAGGACAAGGAATTTATATCCTTGTCAATCTCCACCATATTTTTCTAAATATACCGCTTCTGAATCCCATAAGCTAGTAATGAATCTAAAACCTACGAGAAAGCTATGTGGTTCATAACACTGAGGCGTGGGTCAGCACAACATATTGCGCTTTCCGTACTGCTAATGTGAATAACCATAATTCAGTCTAAAGGTGTCACAAGTGTTTAGGCATGAAATAAAGCCATAGTTTCACTTAAGCAGTAAGAGCATGAAAAAAAAGTCTCAACAAGAGAGATGAGATAGAGTAATGCTGAATGACAGCACTAAATACAGTAAGATTCAGCTGGAGCATGAAAAAGATTACAGCATCTTTTGTTTCTACTGTTCCTTCCTTCCTTTTTGCCTTTTCTCTCTGCCAGCTGGGTAAGATGGGAGCATCCATGTAGTGCGCTGTGCAGCCTTATATTTCCCACACAGTGCCCCCCACCAGTCAGTCCTGTAGCTGGGTAAATTCTGCTGTCTGTAGTTATTCTTCCATGATCTGTTATATGGGACATGCTGCATTCAAGCCAGTAAGGCATAAAATTCTAATTAATGAGTTTACCGTTTGTGTTGATAGAATCATCCTCAGATTAATGGTATTTTCAGTAGGATAAAATTTTTACCAAGGCAAAATGAGATTTTGTATGCCCTCAGACTCTGAAAATGAAGACTACTTTTACATAGAGTTTTTGAGAAGATGACTCTTAAATTTATTAGGTATGAAATTTTCTGAAGTTTTCCATCTGTACTTTTAAAAATTTTGTTAGTCAAGGGACTCTAATTAATGACCTTATATATGATTTTTAATCTTTGTAATGAGCAGATGGTAACTGGTACTTATGTCTGGTAGTATGTCAAGAATATATTTAAATATTTCAGAGAGAAGGGTTTTGGAACCAAAGTCTACTTTAAACTGATTTTCATAATTTCTCTGTGTGATCGAGTACCTTGGAATCTTGTGATACAAAGCTTTTTCAAAGTTACTTCTTAACTCTGTTGCTGGAATTAATTCTTCTGTAAATATTGTAAGTGTTAGATCCAGTATTATTTCCATAGTAGGGTTTTGTTCGTGTGTGTGTGTGGTCTTGTTTATTTGAAATTATTATAATTATTATTATTTTCTCCAGCCTTCCAATAAGCATGCTGAGGTAGATATCATTTTCTTTCATTATTGTTCCATGTACAAGAGAGAGTATGAAAATGTGCATTTATGTAAGGAAGGTAGATGGCTTCAAAGATGTTGAAGCCAGTTACAGAAATGCTATACCATAAACATACAAAAAAGTATGATTTTAATTAATAGATTAAGAGTTGAGTGATAATAATTATTTAGAATGAAATTTTGGATCAACCTAATGCTTCTATTTAACATGGCTCGGTTGATAAAATAGGTGTGATAAGACTTCTGTAAAAATACTCTCCCAACCAACTACGCAGCATAATTTTCCAGATGCCATAGTAATGTAATTGTATTTCTAAGGACTCAAGTGACCAAAGAATGCCTAAGAATGAAGCTCCAATGACATTGAAAAAGAGATGGTTTGTCAGCAAGGTGACTGAAGAAAGACGAGGCTTCCCCAGTCATCAGGAGAATGGAAAAGTCTTACAGAAGCACAAGAGCTAGACATGTGTATAGGTTTTTTTGAAAGGATATCTGTCCTATTTGAAAAGTTAGCTTATAAATGAAACTACGGGGTTTTTTTTTTTTTGAGGAATGCTATCATGTGCCCATTCCTAGGCAGCAAATGTGAATTTAATTTGAATTTGCTGAGGACAAGTTGGTTATTACCTATGCGGACTGTAGTCAAAGATCATGTCTGACTACAAATTTGGGAAGATACTCTTTGTCCTTTGCAATGCCTGTTTAACCTGGGAAGCTGGAAAATTATTAAGCTAGCCCAGAACTACTTAGAAATGTGATTGCTTCAAAGTTATACATTAAAGAGCAAAGAAGGAATATCACTTCTGGTGATCTGAGGGGGGAAAAGTTCACTAAGTTCTTCAAGTTGGTTTGAATTCTCATGAATGCCATCAGGTGCCCAAGTACTTAAATTGCATATTTTAGGAAGCCAGTCAATCACATTCCAGCAGTGCTTTCAATCTGTACTTTTCACTTTATGCTCTAAGTAGAGGAATGAAGTTCTGCTTAAAGTAAGACTATAAACATTCTGATTGCCTGTAATGGGAGTGATAGATTTTATGTTGCACATCTTTTCAGAGAGTTTGCCCAGGGACCCTTCCCCTGCACAGTATTTTAGGATTTTACGGATTGATTACTAAAGCTAAGAAAAAAAAAATAATCTGTTTCAGGACCATTTTTGCTGCATATTGCTCTTCTGTCAAATTGATATATGGACTTTAGTAAAAGGAACTTTTGAGAGATGTGAAAAAGGACTGCTCACAAACTCTTCCTTCCCTAGTGTAAAGTGCATACAATTATTTAACTATCTCTTTGCTTATTATACAGAAGAGTCTTATATTATAAAGAAGTGAATAAGCAGGTGAAATGACATTTATAAAGGGTGGACAAAAGGACGGTGCACCAATGAAGACACTGGTTCAGATTCCGGGGAATGCACCGGGTGTGTATTTGGATATGAAAGGCTGTGTCTCTTAAAAGGTTTGCTGAAAGAGTCTGCAAGGTGGAGATATATCCTGAATATAAAGAAGTAGAGCTACCACTCAAGATAAGTCTTAGGTTTTGTATCTGAGGAGGGGAAGGATGGAATTATTCACAGACATATAGAAAAGAAAGAGCAAAGAGCTCTCCGGCTGAACAGTAGAATTAAGAGTTCTCTTTGAGCCATTGTTATCTTAAACCAATAGGTAAGAACTTGTTGAAACATATCAGAGTGCTATGTTAAAGCAAAATTAGAGAAGTAGGAATAAAAGCAGGAAGGAGTGATCTCAGAAGCTGAAAGATAACTATTTCAAGAAAAATCTTGTGTCAGAAGTATTTGAAAAATAGGAGAGTGATAATTAAGTCTTGATTCTGCTTTTTGCTAAGAAAAAGCATAAGGAATCTTTCTGGGAAAGTTGTGTCCGTGGCACAAAAGGACAGAAGTCATACGGAAGCAGAGGAACTCCAAACTCAAAGTACAATTAGAGGAAAATATGAACTCAGAGATAACTGTAAGAGAATAAGATGCTGCTGTCAGGGAATGTAGGTGTTTGATTATGACTTGTTTCTGTAGGGTTTTTTATAAAACAGAAATGACTGAGGGTTTGGACAGATCTGCTCTGCCTAAAGAAATTACCATATCTATCTTTTGTCTCACTTCCATTCTAACACTGTAAGGAGGACTAGAAAATAGATTATGCAAGTCTTAGTTTTCATTATATTAATATTGCAGCTCCAGGGTCCAGAGCACTATTAAATACACTTTTTTAAAAAAAATATATATATAAATATAACCTATCTGCTATAAGAAGATAAGAGTGATAGTGCTGGATCAATCCGAAGAGACATCTAGTATAATACTGTACATCTGAGAGCCACCACTATCAGATGCTGAGAGTATGAGATCAAGGGAGCATACAATGATGTCCCTGACTACTTGCCCAGACTCCAGCTATTTATAGGTCTGTGTCTTTTTTTAAATAGTTTTAATAGTTTTTCTTCCATGGTTTAGGCAACATTGCATTTCACATTACAGTAAATTTGGTGATAGGGCATAGCCTGATGTAATCCTTTCAGTCATTTCTTTATGGAAAAGGTAGCTACAGTAGAATCTGACATCTACCTCAGTTGTGATCCCACCTGACCTCTTGTAGCAACACAGAACTTTCTCTTACAGATGCTTGACTCAGTCCATTTCTCTTTACATGATTTCCTTGTATAAAGTATGGTTCTTTTTTACTTACTATGATTTGCCATGATCAAAAAAGGCAGGAGGCATGACAAGATTTCAAAGGGTGACAAAAGATTAGGATTGTGTGCCTTTGTTTTGTGAAAGGTGAGAAGGTAAAACATCTTTTTGGAAAAGATTCTGTCACCACATGTTCCTTTTTTTTAATAGTTTTATAGCCTTGAACTTTAATAACTGTGTGGTTACACAGCTAAGTACCTCTCAGATTTCAAGGATTTGGTCTAAGAATCAATATTTTAGTGTTGGACTTTCAAACCTGTTTCTCAAATCTCAGGTCTTAAAATAAAACCCCTAAATAGTTGCATGACATAAGGTACATCATATTGCTCCTTTCTTGAAATGCTATGATTCTTTTTTTTTCATTTTTAAGGGATTTTGAGTGTGTCATCATAACTTTTTTTCAGGGTTTTTTTTTTTTACTTAGTTTTATTTTTGAAAAATCTGTCAAAATTTAAGCTGCGGCATTTCTCACAAGTGACTTTGAGTGTCTTTTTGAAAAGCAAACCCATTATTTTTCCTTCAATCAACTGGCTTTCCAAGAATTGGTATTCTTCTACATAATATTCTACTATACGATGCATCCAATGTGCCTTATGAGCACAGGGTGCTTGAACATCACATAACAGAAAATTCTTCCCTCTGTCTTATTTTGGTGCAGTTGATCTTTTCTCTTTTTTTTTTTTTCGACAGGGAAATTCAGTGTATGGAAAGTATTGCATGGTAAAGATTAGGAGGGCTGAAGGGTAATGCCTGCTTTTGGAAGTCTGCTGTGTCATCTTTGCTTTATCATAAAAAATATGTGTCCATTGCCCCCAAAGTCAGGATCTACTGACAGTCTGACTTAGTATCTTAAGGATTGCTTAGGATCTTCTGCATTTTTTCAGTGAAGGTTGTAGTGGGCTAAATTAAAATAAAAAGGTAAGTCCATAAAACCACTCAATCCCTTTTGAGCAAGATGTGACAGAAACAGCACTAATCCATGTCATTGATAGCAGATATGCCTGTACTCAAGTGAAGTTCAGGCATTCATTTTGTATTGATAAACCTAGTCACATTGATTATGAATGTTTTTGAAGCCATACACTTGCAATTTTGACTTTGCTCCTGCTACTTCAAAGAAGCAATATGGCGAATGCAGTCAGACGAGGATTGCTTGGTTTGGTTTGGTTTGGTTTGGTTTGGTTTGGTTTGGTTTGGTTTGGTTTGGTTTGAACTCCCTGAAATACTAATTCGGTCATGGAAAAGAGGGCTGACTTCAGCTGAGTTGTATCCACGTATACACTATTTGGTCCAAGTTAGCTGATGCAGAGAAACACTATGTTGAACAGTAAATCTGTTTTAAAAATACACCTCTCAACACGCTGAGGACCAAAACTAGCTTAGTGTAGAACAGGGAATCGGAATAAGAGACACAAATATTACTACAGCAGAAAATCTTAAAACGCTCTGGGATTCATTCTTTTGTAAAAGAACCAAAACCCTCTTTCTTTTACTTCAGTTTAATAATCTTTATTTCTGATACAGATAATTCTTAACAGTAGAAGTAAGGAGAAAGCAAATGTAGTAGGACATGCAGATACCTTAGGGACTAAAGATTGCTGTATGACTAACATGACCTTCTTTGAGTGAGCATGAAAAATTTGACTCCCAGATTTTGCACTCACTAGAATGCAAAATAGGCTATGTAGCTGGAAAAATACATTACCAATAGCAGAAATAAAAATCAGTGCTGTAATCTAATGTAACAGTCATTGCAAAGTAATTCCTGAAGCTGTCACAAACAAAGGAAGGATAATTTCTAACATGTGCATAAGTTATTTGAAGTTCCTCTAGTAAATGTTTGTACTTACAAGAAAAATGGAATTTGGACCCATTTATTTCCATATATCTTAAGTTCATTCTTTGGTGATATTGAATCATTTTGTAGTTTCACTATATTCAGCCTGTTTCAGGGCATTTTTATGTTAGCTGCCAGACAATACTTTAAATTAGTTTATGCAAGTTGATAATATTTGGTTGTATTTTATTTACAGAATATGTTTGATATTTATAAATAGCTTGGCTATGAACACCATGGCAGATATAGCCTGCATCTATGATATTTTATTTTTTCTCTTTGACCTATATTAAACAATTGTTTTACTGTACTATGTACAGAACCTATAAAACTGCTAACCTACAATTTGATGAAATCCTGAAATCACTAGGAAACTCCTTACAGGCATCAGAGGACCTGCCAAAGCCAGTGAAGAGTCTTACCACACCTGGAAGTTGTTTCCTGAAGGCAGGCAGCCTTCCAGTTTCGTGAAAATGATCTGAAACTGTCATGATTTAATGCTTGCTCATGCCCCTTTTACCTTATTTTGTTACCTCTTGAAGCCAAAATGGTAAACTATAGGAGGATACCAAGGCCCCTGGCTCATGTTTGCAGACATTTTGTGTGATGACATATTACGAGGAATATTAAACATAGGAGCTAATTCCATTGACTTGCTGTGCCATGTTTAGTCTGTACACAGGAGCCAGGGCAGGTAGGAAAGAGCAGGCAGGCGTGCAGTAAGAAGAGATCCTCATCCACCCATACTTGCTGTTAGTTTAGGAGCTCTTTCTGCGGACTCCAATTTTGCAATATCTGCATATATTCAGATTTTCTGAATATTTAAAAAATATATTTCTTGGAAGTGCTGTAAAGTTTAGTTCAGTACAAGCAGCCTTTTCCAAATGCTAAGTATTGGTGTAAAAACATTTGCATCAGAGACGAGGATAAGCAGGCCTCTAACATGGCCTTAAAACATTACAGTACCTACAATTTATTTTCATGTTTGTTGAGCTATTGAGATTACTTTAGGGATGTTGTTAGATATGCACTTAAATTTTATTTCTAGTAATGCTGCTTTCTAATCTGACATGTACAGTACAATCTTAAAAACACTACAAAGATACATGTCTACATGAGAGTACGTTTAATACTATCGTGCATACACTGTGAAGCAGATGGTATTTTCAGATTTTCAGTAAGTTATTCATGAAGGATATGCTTTGCATCACCACTTGAAAGAATTAAGTATCTTGTTTGCTAGTCATATCCTGTTAAAATCTTTTTTCACCCTTTTGTTCTCGGTGTAAGTGTCCAATGGGATAAAATTAATCCCCTCAACCATATGTGTTATGCAGCACAGAGATCATAATATGATTTTTTTTACTTTTTCAAAGTAACTTTATGATTTTTTTTCTGTATATAATTCATGATTTAGTGAGCATATGGTGGTTGAAGTCCTACAACTTTTCTTTTTGACTGGTTTTAAAATTAATGTCATCCTTTTGATCATCAAAACTCTGAGATTCTGAGATATTTGAAAATGCCTTATTCCCTAGCAGTGTTTTCTGAAAAAAAAAAGCTATAAATTGATTTCACATGCTCTAAACATATTGTTCAAGTGAGTAATGTGATAAAGTGAGCTTTATTGCTAACCTCAATATGTGACTTTTAGCAGAAAGAGCACCAATCTGTCTGATGTGGACAGTTAAATACTATAGCCTATGTAATACAGTGATTTGAGAAAGCGACACTTTCTAGGAGGTTTAGCTAAATAGGAATTTATTTCTATAGGTGAAAGAAAGTCTTAGAAACCTTTGATTAATGCCTTGGCCAGGTTGTCCTCTGGTTGTGAAGTCCATTATGTTGCCTTCCTCTGCAGGAATGAACCCAGGTTTCCTTCCATGAGCTGCACTACCTACATTTCTCTGCAAGAAGTGGATCTCAATCTGCAGGACCTATCACCTGCAGCAATAACCTAACGTAGTTATTACCATTTCCAAGCAGAAATAATGTACCTTTTTCAGCTGTTTTATTTGGAATGACAGGTTTCAAACTCAATGCCATCCTCCCTAATTAGGAGGCCTTGAAGATCTTAGCCTGGGGGT